>NW_028324303.1:5632500-5845000 GCF_058129835.1 Hydra viridissima
TCAATTTCGTGTTACAGCTGCAAACGAAACCCAAGGAGGAAAAATTTGCCCCTGTCTGAACTGTTTATTTCCTTGTTGTCAAATTTGCGAAGACAAGAAAACTTAAGTTATAGATATATATTAAAGCCAAAATATCACTGGATTGCCTGTAATACTTTTTGATTACATCAATATATACCTCTTCAAATATTGCATTTTTTTTGAGAATAAATCATAATAATAAAGCTTTTCTGGCAAATAAATAAATAAACATTAGGTAGCACTTAATTTTTCTACCATATTTGCAGGTCTTGCGAGCACCATCATGTGCTTGCAGCACCTACTAATGAGAAATAAGACTTCAAAACAAAAAAAGACTCATAAACTTATCTGGAACCCATCAATGAATAATTGCCAATCTTCTGTTTACGCTAAATACCAAATTCCTGGAAAAATGAATGAATTTAATTGCAATAACAAAAAAAGTTTTAAAAAACGCAAGATAACTAGCTTGTCGGTTGTAACCTAAATTTTACGCCAGAAGATAGAAAATTCCAACCTAAACCCAAGTACTTCTAGTTTTCTTTTATCTAAGATTCAATTTCTGATGTTCAACTTATTCTTGGGAAGACACCTCACATCAGCTAGACAAAAGTAATAATTCCAATGATTTGAAAATTTATTTTACAAAAGAAGGAAAAGCTGGAGGAAAAGAAACTTCACCTTTACAAAAATTTCACTTACTGCAGCTGATACAATCCATGAATTGCCACAATTTATAGCATTTACAAATCCATGATTAGAATCAGTAATGCTTTTTTTTTCAGCTTTTTGTTACATGATCAAATTTTAGTTACAAGCAGTCCTTGTATATCTGGTAAGTAATGTTCAAGAGAAAGTAGATTTCGTGAGAAACACTTACGCATGAATAACAATTCAAAAGAAGTCAAGTCTCCTAGTATAAATCTGGATACCTTTCGTCTTTAACTAATATTCTGAATGAGTCTGTGTAAGTGTTCAGGATGGTGTAGGATTTTCTCAAATTTAATTTTTAGTATAAGTGTTTGTCATTTTTTTCATAAGGGAATTTTAAGACAGGGTTGGAAAAAATCCAAGTAGTTTTGGGTTTTATTGAATTTTTTTTTTTTTTTTAAATTAAAGTATTTTTACCCCTTTGTTTTATCCCCTTTTGTTTTGATATACAGTTAATGTTGGTCCTGTTAATTTTACTTTTAGGTTTTTTATTTTTAAATTTTAAATTTAAATTTAAATTGAACCTTTGGAGACGGACTGTTATTTTTCGGCAATTAAAATATGTTTTAACACTTTAAACACATTTAAAAAAAAAAAGAACGCCAGTTGGACCTGGGAGAAAAAGAGGATGGGAGTGGGAGGAAGTTTCCGAGTTTAATAAGAACACGGTTAAGAGTAAACATTGTGAACTGAAAATCAGTAACAAAGTGGAGGATGTTCGTGCACATTTAGAAAAATGCAAGACAAGGAAGAACCAAAAATATGAACCAGAATATAATGCTGTGTTGCTTGTATTGCTTCAGATAAGCCTAATTTCCACTCCAGTCAAGTAGGCTAAAACCTTCTAATCTGAAAGCTTTTGTTGTCAGAAAATCTACCAATCAGAAAGATTCTTATGATAAGCAGATTGCTTGCTTTTTCTTTAGCTCAAACCTATCATTCAACTCAGTTTATGGGCCAAAGTTTTAAAACTTTTGCTCACTTTTGCGGCCTGGATATGTTGAACCAAATTGCAAGAAATTAGAAGAGTCGCTGAATGATGTGTACAATGATCTTTCAATTCAGATTATTAAGAGTCTTGAGAATAAAAATAAACTGGTTATCTTCCATGATGGGTGGTCAAGCGTTTAGAATGATGCAATAATTGCCCATTTAGTTCATAATGGAAAGAAGGAGTTTTTTGAACAATATTGCTGACTCTGGAGCAGAAAAAAGAAAGCTGCAAATTATTGGTTTACGACCCTTCATGAAGCAATTTTAGAAATGAAAGCACAGTGTAGAAAAAATGTATTTGCTATCTGCACAAGTAATGAGGCATGATGGATCACCGCTACCTTGATGAGTGAAAAGCATTAATAGATCCAGTACTCAAGAACTCAGCTGAAGAGTGACTGGTAGAAAGAGACCCTTTTTCATTAATTTACTGTGTAAGCTAATTCTCAAGGACCAGGAAATGTTCCCCAAAGGTATATTCCCGTGTTCTCTGCAGAAAAAAATTAACTTATTCATATGGCGGTCAGTTGAAAAAGAGAAATCAGATTGTGTCTCTCACAATGAGAATTTATTCAAATTTCATGATTTCTTGGCATCTCTACAATTCTGTCCAGCCACTTCACCCTCCATTGAGAAATAGCTCTCAACATTTGGGTTCATCAGGACAAAGACCAAGAACCGGTTGGGTTCAGAGGCAATGATTTTGGTAAAGACCTACATAACTCTAATGATTTGGCAAATATATTGAAATATAAAAAAGTACAAAAAAGTGAATAAACAAACAACTAAATAAAATACAACTAAATCATAGTAAAGTTTGAATGAAATGAATTCGGCAGTGAATATGAATATTAGTAAAACTAAAATGTTGATATGCTTTTATGCAATGAGTTAAAGATGTGTTCTCCAGACTCCAAGTGTTCCTGAACATTTGGAGTCTGGAGAACACATCTTTGGAGGCATGAAATACAACTCATTTCTCAAGAAAAGACATTAGTATCATTCTTTGGAAAGTAATATATACTTTTTCATAAAAATGAATATTTTGAAAGAATATAAACTTGATTTAATCGCAATTAATCCATATTTTTATGATATTATTGGTTTAAGCTTGCAAAAATATATTGCTTAAGATTTGAAGGTGAGAAAAGTTTGTTTTTTATAGAAAAAAACTCTAAAAACTCAAAAAAACACTTTTTAAACTGTTTTTTTAGGAAGGTTTTTTTTTAGATGGTTTTTTAATGCCAACCCTGCTTTTAGGGCATGTTGTGTAAGAAAACACGTTTCAAATTAGTTTAATATTTATCTCTGATACCAAGGAATCAATGCAATTAATAAATCTGAAACTAAACACGAAATATTGGATTCCAAAACAAAAATCAGAGTCAACTTCGTTTTTTAAACACGAGATCTTCTTACACTCTTAACAGTTAACATATTCAAAAAAAAACTCACTTAAGACAACCGAGTCGGCCGCATAAACTCATTTTTATGGCTGTGATAGGATCAATTCCTTCACGATTAATTCACCGATGTAGTAAAATAAATTTGCTAGATACAACACTGCGCAACCCTATTCGTAATATTGTTAAAAATGAAGTTATTCGACAAACGCAATACCTCATTTAAGTTCTAAGATGATTTAAATAATTTTTTTATTATTATTATTAACAGATGCACAAAAGAAATTTTATTTCTGGTAAATAGATATCCAGTTGATGTCCTTTTACAACACGAAATATTTGTCACATAATATTAATTGCTGATTAATTTTTAAACGATAGAAAACAATAATAAAGACATATACATTTATAGTTTTATTTAGTACTAAGTGTTCTAAAATTTTAAGTAAATTTTGAATAAAATTGTTTTTTTTTTTCCTCCTTTTAAAGAAAATCTTATAGTAACTTGTATGCTGAAAATGAGAATACGAGCCTGATTTAAAAAGCTTTAGTGTATAATTACGAAAAGTGCGGTCATGCCGTTTATTTGGGGGTCAAAAATAAAACAATTTTAGAGCATTAAAGTCAACCGCAACGTTTTTTCAGTAAACTTGTGCGTTATTTAATTTGCATCTATGCTGCAAATTTCCTTTATTACATCATCAAGCGTGATTTTTCTTCGAAACAAGGCTACTTTGCGGTTTATCCTAAACTAAATACGTTAGTGTCTTTATTTTTTGAAAATGGATTTGATTTCCGTAAAAATTTTGATTTGTGGGAAAAAGAAAATCAAGTGTAAAAAATTTTACGACTTTGAAAACTGTTTTAATGTTTACAGCGATCAGTTCAATTTAAGAGTAGAGAATGCATGTGTTTAAAGATGTTTTTACACACGAAGATGTATTTTCCGATGCTTTCAGCTACAACATCGATGAAACAGATTTATTTTACGTAGTGGAAGGCAAGATAATTTCGGAGCACGAAGGAATAGACGATTCATTGATCAGCGCAAACAAGTCTTCATTGGCTAAAGGTTTATACTATTTATAGCTACTCGTGTCGCTAGAGCACAGATCTTCAACATAATTAAATTATAAAAAATTTTAAAATTGCATTTCATTGTTTTCCCATTTTTATTTTAAAAAATTAACTTTTTTTTTAGCACAAAAGTTGCATGACACGGATTTACTCTTTCCCGATATAATTCGTTCGAATCAGTTAGATTGCATAAAATCCATCGATAGCAAAGAGCATCTCCAAAAGCTAATGCGAGCTTACGTTGTCAAGTTGCTAGGTTTTTTAAAAGATGAAAAACGTGTGACTTATGTTAGAGAAAACATGGATAACGCAATAAAAAGATTATTTATTGATCGCTACAGTGATAAGCTAAGATTTTACGAAACAGAAGGTAACGCAGTAGATTTGGAAGGAATGATTATTATTTACGAACAAGACGATCCTTACGGTGCTGAAGTAGTAGGCCATGGTTGCAAAATGTATGTATTTAAAGATGGCGTTTACAACGAAAGTGTCTAATTTTGCTTAAATTTTAATGACAAGTTCTTGAGCAACGGAATGCGATTTAAATCTTTTTGGCTCAATTTATAAGTTGATGAGATACTAACAACTGTATTTTTATGTAAAAAATCTTGACCTTCTTAATGGATGTAAAATATTTGTATTAATTTCTCTGCAATAAATAAAAAAATACTACGAAGTTACACTTCAGTAGACTCGTGAAAAATATGCAAAAGAGATGTATTTCGTTTTTAAAAATATTTACATCTCTTTTGTTAACATTTTAATTAAACAAATGTCAAAAATTATTTATCGATTTATTCGACTTCATGGACAGTACTTCTGATCACAGCTATAAAGTCACTTCTTATCTCATCTCAAATAGAACTTAGGGTACACATATTTTAAGTGTATCGAGTGGTGTTTTTCGATTGCAACCAGTGAGATTCGAGACATTTTACTCAAAATAACAAATGAAATATAATTGTATGAAAAAGTTGATCTTTAAATTTTTAGATTATTTTCCAATAAGTGTTTTCATATTTTCGTATTTATGCAATATAAAACCTAATAACATTGAACTATCTAGTGAACAATCGGTACCGGTTTAGGCCGAAACAAGAACCAAAAATTCTAATTTCGGTAACCTTCGAAAATAGAACCTTCGTGCTCGTAAAAAGATTTAGAGATTTAAAACATTTTTGAAAACTATGTTTTAACCGTTGATTTCGGTTTCACTCAAATTTCAGTTCGGTTTCATTTAAAGCTTGAATTTTGGTTGTTCACTAGAGCTATTTTTTCATTAGTTAAAAACCATGCAAAACCATACGATTATCATATTTTGCGGTTTAGCAATATGGCTGCATTTAAAATGTCCGGCCCTCACCCCCCCCCCAAAAAAAAAAAAAAAAGAGCTGTAGGCGTGAGTGCAAATTTTCATTAAACAAGTATTTCTGAGTCGAACAATCAATAATCTTTGGATTACTTAACCTATAGAAACCTTTTTGTATAGGTAATTTCTACTAAAAGTAATTCATCTTTACTAATTTTTTATTGTATAAACTGATATATAATTGGTTGAAATGATGAAATATTTATACTTATAGTAAACGTTCTCCAATAAAAATTAGGTTCTGTGATTTACAATTCATAAGATGGATTATAATAAGTAGAAAAATGTTTTTTTTACCTTTCGCAATACGATATTCTGAAAGGCGACAAAAGATGCTACTAGATGGCACTAGCACAATTTTTTTAAGCACATTTGGAATCTCATTGTTTTTCCCCTGGAGCCTTCAATTAGTAACATAACTAATCGCGCCTGAGAACAAAGTTCGCGTAATTAAGTAATCAATTAAAAATGCAGTAAATGACTCTGACGAAAAAAATAAGGAAAACTCTATTACATTTCACCTTTAACCGTCTGAATGCAAGCCAAACATTTCACGGCAGAAACAGCATGTTTTTTACAACAATCATTCATGCATACAGAGCAAGTCATAGTCTTCATTTGATTTTTACTTATTGTACAATCGTAGACTCACTTTTTTTTTTTTTACTTCGTGCTCTGCATCCCCCAGGTCAA
This sequence comes from Hydra viridissima, assembly GCF_058129835.1. Lineage (NCBI taxonomy): Eukaryota > Metazoa > Cnidaria > Hydrozoa > Anthoathecata > Hydridae > Hydra > Hydra viridissima. The sequence goes on from NW_028324303.1 coordinate 5,638,771, forward strand.
CTTGTTTGTACCAAGAAAGAAATATTTTGATATCAACTGGAAGAGAGATCTTATTGGCCCTTTCTTCCAAATGCGCCTTTTTATTCCTTATTATCACTCTCATCAAGAATAGATTTTAAAGAAAGTGGCCAGTCTTTCAAAAACACGCGCCGACGTTTTCTTCCGCGCACCTTGCAATATACAAAACAAAAGCATTGATACCCACAATATGTATTACATGAAAAAAAATGCGCTAAGGCCATGGGTTCTCTTTAACACAGAATAATTACCGTAATGCTGATCTGCCAAATCTACTCCATAGGTTGTGGAATTATAGTACAGCATAATTTCCGATTTTTTCGTACCACTGTCGATTGCACCATCATGATGCATTGTCGACTATAAATTCGGTGACTTAATTTTTTTGAACGACGCGAGAGTAGCATCATCTTGAAAGCCAAACAACGACGACTGTGCTTCCTTCACTTTGTTAGGAAAAAACTCCCCTGGAATTTATCTTTTGTTACAATGCAAAGTTCTGACTAGCCTTATTTTCTTCATTAACAGTTCGATTGCCAAAAAGTAACGATCACTATCATTTGCATCTATTTCGGAGCCCGTATCCTAATTACTTTATTCAGCTTCATCATCAGAGCTGGAGGAACCACCACCATGTTCCTCATCATCACTCTAATCAAGCGTAGCTTTCAAATGGTTATCATTGAGCACTCTCTGATACATTATTTACAAAAGTTATTGACAAAATTCTGCAAATAAAACAAAAAAGCAATGAAAAATTTTGTGAAAATAATTTAAGTAATGTAAACACTTGCACCTGAGAACAAAATTGTGTTTTCTACTTCGCGTCATACATCTGTTCACTCAGGCGACGGAGAAGAACTGATGATTTGAGAGTGAACAAGAATGTAAAAGAAGAGTTGCTCTTAGGATAAATGTCGCATCAAGTCCGTAAGTAAGGTAGAAAAAAAATTTTCCAAGGCTGACCTGAGAGCCGTGAATAAAGTCACGTGCGCGAGTAGTTACGGTTTAACTATTTAAACTAGGGAATGTCCGGGTCCCGATAGGAACCGAACGAGTCCCGACCCGAACGGGTATCGGACACCGATAAAAGCTAAAAATAGTTTTATCGGACTCCGATTACCCGAACGGGTATTACCCAATAAGGCCGATAAAATCGGGTAGTCGAACTTTTTTCATACCCGACCCGACTAAATCTTTCGGGTAATTTAAATAATCGGTTCCCGAAAGTTATTGATCCTATCGGTTCCTGAACCCGATTACCCGAACCGAACCCGATTACCCGAACGGCTCTGTCGGGTATTCTGTAAAAAAGGTCCATTTTGATTAAAGATAATTGATATTTCTAAAAATGTTACCAAAATGGAATATAACCGTAATAATCACAATAATTACATTTTCACTTGGCCTTTTGGCAGTTAAACAAAATTTAATATATTTCCTTATGCTACTCACGCCATTCGTTTGGCAAAATAACTTTATCTCAATCTTTATTTGAAATGCTCGACTCTAATTGGTAGTTACAAAAAACCCAAGGTAAGCCAAAACCAGTAAAAGCAATCGTAAAGCATCGTTGTGTGTCAGAATTGTTTCCTTTTCCTTTTCTTGAAACGATGTTAAAAAGGTTGTAATTTTAAAATTTTGAATTTAAAATCGGACGTGTGTAAAAGAGAAAAACATTTCAAATATGTTTGCTTGCCAGTCAAGTGCTCTGTCATCACAAAGTCTAGGCGATGATGATACTGAAAACGAAGAAGGAAGTGAATATGAAAAAGAAAATCCAACACTTTCTTCAGATCCAAATGACACACTTCCCTCTGAAAGCGAAGCCAAAAAAACAGGTAATACCTTGTTTAATATAATTAGTTTAATTTCATTGCTTAGTGCTTGTAAATTTTTTCACAGGGTGCTAATTACCTTTAAGGATTGCTTAAAGTTGTAAAAAATCAAGATACGATGGGAGGCATTCAAAGTTTTGTTTAAAGTTAATTTTAATCGTATGGTTAATTATCTGCCTAATTTTTATTAAATTTTTCATCTTAGATGTCTGCCCAAAACTGAAGCGTTCCCGTACTCAAGGAAGTGAGGAAAGAGGTGCACGACAGAAACGCTCCCTAATTTGGCAGTATTTCCGGGAACCAACTGATTCAGAAAAAGGAGTTCATCAACTGTTGGGGAAATTCATTTGCTGCAAACTTTGTCCATGCAGTCGTTTGAATTTTTTGACGGCAAACAAATCATCAACATCGACTGGTTGGCGCCAGCTTCAGTCTCATCATCCGAAGCAACTTCATCAAGAACAACTACTTTCGGTTTGAGAAAAAAATGTTACTCAAATTCTGCTCGGAAACCAAAAGCTCGTCATCAATTCCAAATGAGGACCCGAATGATGACATCGAGGAAGCCCCTGTTGACGCAATTAACATTATGGACATGTATGACATTGAAGAAGACAAAGAACTTGTCGAAAATGATTTTTTAAAATTTGGTTCAGAACTCTTCCGATTTATTTCTTGCTAAGAAACTTATGAAAACAGTCACCGAATCAGTACATCTCCAAACTTTGAATGTTTATTTTAACCACTGTTAAGTAAAAATTCTAAAGTGAAATTGCTATACTTGCCAGTATTTTATTTTTCACATATATTTTCACATCATTTAACCTCTTTCATTTACTCATGTTGTTTAATTAACTGTGGACTTAAATTAAATATTTCATTAAGTAGCTCCCTGCTTAAGTAAGTTTAATTTAGTGCATTTTTTAAACTTTACATTAAACATTTTACAGACTCTTCCAAAGATGCTAAATTTACTGTAAGCAATAACTCATAGAAAAAATTTAGTGACTTTTAGCGATTTTCGCAATTTTTTAAAAACTTTTACTAAGTTTCGGGACCCGAACGGTAATAAAGTTAAAAACCGAACGGGTTCGGGTTTTCGGGAAAAAAAAAAAAGTTCAATACCCGAACGGGTACCCGATAATTTATCGGTTTCGGTTCCTTAGCTGTCGGTGCTCGATAACCCGTTTGATCATTGTTTCGGGTAATCGGGATATCGGGTATTTAGCGGGTTTATACCCGAACGGGTTCGGGACTTGAAAAATTTTTTGAAATTACCCGTTCGGCGGCCGAACGGGACCCGATGACTTTCCCTAATTTAAACAGCAGTGGAATTAAAATTAGTGTAATTATAACAACATTAAATTTTTTTCTTCTGGAATTTGGGTCAGTATTATATTTACTAAGTTTCTACCTAATGATGCGATCAATACATTTCATGAAAACAAGTTTCTTTTGTGAGCTATGTGAAAATAATTTTTACAACCTTTATTTTATTTTTGTAAGTTTAAATCAATACTTAAATTTTAAATTTTCAAACTGTGAAATCAAAATATTACAGACCAATAAAAATTGCGCAAGAGAATTAGAGTCTGGAAATTTTATCCTAGAAATTTTATGAGTTTAAGTTTACTTATTTTCAAGTTGCTGCTGGGTTCAGAATTTTCGAGACAGCAGTTTGTCATTAAATAGTATTGAAATTGTGAATTGTGCCAAGACTAAAAAATCAATTGTGGTGTTGGAAATATAAACAATGCTGCTTCAGAAATATTTGGAAAGTGCCCAGCTTTGGATTGAGTCAAAATGTATGCTGTTAGGATCTGATTAAACAAAGTACAACTAAAATTTAATTTCAAATTTAAAAACAAGTATCAACTTCTGATTGTTAAACATGGAAAACCCTTCAGATTGACAACTTGAAGAAAGTAAGCATTCTAAGTAAAAATGATTATTTTGAACATATTTAAAAAAACTGGAGCGAGATATAAATTGACGTTCTCATTAAGCTGATAAGCTTCATGGTGAGACTTCTCAGGTTGCTCTTAATGGAAAAGAGTGCCCAACTAAGTAATGGATCTTGTTTATTTATTTTTGGATAAAAGCAAAAGAAGAAAAAGTTTCTTCTTTTTTCCTTTGATCTAATTTCCTATTTGCGACACCTATTAGAATTTTTTATTTAGAGTTTTTATGTTTAAACAAGCATATCTTTTTGCTACTATTTGAAATCAAAATGGTCCCTATGAACATTAAAGTTTTAAAAACTTTCCTTAATCAGTTTTTGTTACAGTATGAAAGGCCAAAGGCCGATTATTTCTAAAACGTTTAAAATTTTTTGTTTATTTGAGAGCCACCTAGATCTTCATAGATTAGCGTATGCAAATGAGAAACGTTGAAAATTCATCCACCGCGCAAGATTGCAATGGTACTAGAAACCTGATTGATTGAAATTGAGGGGATGGAACTGAGAATATGGTTAGGAAGATTGATATGGGAATAAGAGGGAACAATAAAACAAGTGTTTTTATCTTAGAGATTTGAAAAGTACTCGGTAAAATAGGATGAAGTTGAAATATAAATTCGTTTACTTCTACTAAAGTATGTTGAATACACACTACTACAATACTATTATTCATATTTTGTTATATATTTTGTTATATATCATATGTTGAAAATTGTATAACTTTCATCATCTTGTATTAGCTTTTAGTAACTTTGTCCTCTCTGTAAAATTAATGAAACTTAGTAAGTTTTGTCTTTTAAGAAAAAATCTCCACTACTTTAGTAACAAATAAAATTGATTTTCTAAAGATTTGTTTTCATGACCTGTAAAAATGGTCTGCAATTACGGGCCTCTTATTACAAAATCCTATTATGCATTAAATTAAACAAACTATATCTACATAAGTTAAAGAAATTATCGACTTTTTAGCAAAGACTCGTGAAGCTTCACGAGTTTGTGCAAAAAAATGTAAGTTTTTGTTATAAAGATCCAAGTGTTCTTTATTCTTTCATATCTGCTAATAGATCAATTCAAAAGAAAAATTGAAGTTTGTAAGTAAAACTTAAGCTGGTAAATAAAAAAAAGCATTTTTTGGTAATCCGGACCTGCTTGAGCCAACTCTTGAAAGCAATTTTGTATGAAGCGTCTTGACTTTTTTTTTGTTTTAAAAATGCCATCAATTTATTGGTTTAGAAAATGTCTTCGTCTGCATGACAATCCTGCATTAGTGTTTGCTTTAAAAAATAGTGATTTTGTTTACCCAGTGTTCGTCTTAGATCCATATTTTGTTAAAAACGGAAATGTAGGACCAAATCGATGGAGATTTCTTTTTCAATCATTAACTGATTTAGACAAAAACTTAAAACTGAGAAATTCACAATTGTTCGTCTTAAATGGAAATCCTTTAGAAGTATTAGAACAAAAAGTTCGAGAATGGAAAGTTAATTTGATTTGCTTTGAAAGTGATTCTGAACCTTATTCTAAAATGAGAGATAGTAAATTGGAAGAGCTGATCAAATCCAAAAATTTGAATGTTAAAATTGTCCAGATGTCATCTCACACCTTGTATAATTTAAATGAGTTATACACTAAAAATAAGAAGCAACTTTGTACTAGGTATTCTTCATTTTTAAAACTGATTCAAGGAATGGGAGAGCCAGAAGAACCAATAGATGATGCTGTTACATTTAATTTTCCTACTTTACCATCAGTAGTGCCACAAATAGGAGAAAATCTTGATATATCAACTATGCTTGATCTAGCATTCATTGGAATTAAAGAAAGTGATTGTGGAGTATGCATTTATCCTGGAGGTGAGAGTGAAGCTTTAAAAAGAATGGAGCAAAAACTCTCTGATATTAACTGGGTATGTAATTTCCAAAAACCTTCAACCAGCCCTAACACGATAGAACCTTCTACCACAGTTCTGAGTCCATATCTTAAGTTTGGTAATTTAAGTGTTAGGCTGTTTTACAAAAGACTAAAAAGTATATATCAAAAAAGGACAAATGGAAAATATTCAAAGCCTCCTGTTTCACTTGAAGGGCAACTTTTATGGCGTGAGTTCTTTTACTTTAATGGTGCTTTTTGTGCTAATTTTAGTTCTATAAAAGGAAACCCAATATGTAAAAAAATAGATTGGGATGAAAATGAAGAATATTTCAATTGCTGGAAGAATGCCAAAACTGGTTTTCCATTTATTGATGCAATCATGACACAACTTAGACAAGAAGGTTGGATACATCACTTAGCAAGACATGCTGTTGCTTGTTTTTTAACACGAGGAGATTTATACATTAGTTGGGAAAAAGGCATGGAAGTTTTTGAGAATCTTTTACTTGATGCCGATTGGAGTTTAAATGCTGGCAATTGGCAATGGCTTAGTGCATCTACTTTTTTTTATGAATACTGGAGAGTTTACAGCCCTATTACTTTTGGAAAGAAAACAGATCCAAATGGACTATTTATTAAAATGTATATTCCAGTTCTTTCAATGTACCCACCTAAATATATATATGAGCCATGGACTGCTCCTTTGTCTATTCAAAAACAGTGTAAATGCATTATAGGAAAAGATTATCCACATCCTATTGTTGATCATGCTATTGCAAGTAAAAAAAATATTGCTCGAATGAAGATGGCATATGAGAAAGGAAAGTCTTCTTCTTCTTCATTAAAAGAGCCGCAAAAAAAAAAAACCAAAACTTAAAGGAACATAATTGTTTTATTTCTTTAGTTTCTTGTTTGGGATGCAAAATTAAATCTGAGCTGTTCATCATCGTGTGTGTCTAAGTAATTTATTTAATTGTATAATCACTTTTACACAAAGCTACAGAAAAAGGATCACTATCCTTATCCTTATCCCAATACCTATTCTATTTAGGAATATGTTTTGATCATGTCACCTTTGGTTTAAACTTTTTTTGTCTGCCAAATTCAAAATCTTCTCAAATCAAATTATACCTATACTATTATTTCAGAAATCCCCCACTTACTATTTCACCAGATTATAATTTCACCAAGTTATCAGGGAAACATGAGAAGTCATGGTGTTCTCATTTTTTAGTCGCAAAAGAGATTCCACTCAATAGTGGGAATATTTAATGTCACTTGGTAGTGCCTTAGGAATATCACCATGAAGTGGCTTTTGAAATGAAAAGATAGATGGGTCACATTGCTCCAAAACTTTTTGCAAATTTGGTTGCATTGTTAACGCCTAACAAAAGTGTTTATAGCATTACATAAATGTAATACACATCAAAGTTACATTAGAAAAGATACAAAGGTTTTCTTCAAGAAAAATACTGGCGCTGATTTTACTATGATAATTGTTTTCAATTACAAGAGCAGTCATATTCGTGAAATATTTGGCATAAATTGCAACAGTAAAGATTTTTTAGGGTTGTTCCTAATAAACACTTTAAACTTAAGCTTGATGGGCACAGCTATGATTATTTATAATAATTGTGAATTACCAAATTATAATGCGAAATAGAATTGGTAAACAGATTCAATATATCTTAGAATCTTTCTACTTGTTTTAAATTGTTGGTTATTTAGTATTAAAAATAATATATCATTTATGTTCTTTTAGATTGCACAAAGCTGTACAAAAAGACATCTTATTTTATAATTTATGAGTACACAGGGCTCACGTAACACTTTTTTAGATAAAGGGGCCACATTTCATTAATACTTCTAGATAAAATCAAAATAATTTTGCAAGTTTTTAAGGTCCGTTTTCTCAAAATTTTTAAGTTACGCAACTTATCTCTGTCCGCTGGAGATAAAAACAGCAGTAAAATGCCTTAAAATTTTGGGAGAAAATATATATAAAAAATATGAGATAGTGGTTTAAAAATCAAGTTTAAAAATTTTTCAAAAATGTATTTCTAGTTGGTTTTGAGTCAATGAACTTCTGTGTATTGCGTTAGCAATACTTCTTCTGTAAGAAAATATTGCTAATGGGTTTAATCGCTTTTGCTACAATAGATCGAAGCCAAGTTTTCGATCTATGTGCAAACGAGAAAGATCGTTCACGGGTGGCACCTGCACCAATGAGAAGTAGTTGCATCAAGTTAATTACATTTCCTATAAGGCTAAGTTCGGCTTAGCTCAATTCGGGAATGATCTTGTTTTTTAAACTCCTAAAAGAGACTTTTACACTTGCAAAAGGTATGCGAAAAATCAGAGGCTCTGCACGCAAACCTGAAAGTCGAGATCATCTTTATATTTCATCGATTTTTTCGTTTTAGTCTAGTAGTTTTCAGAATTAATAACTTTAAAATCGAGACAATTATGCACAATGCAACAGTTTAATTTTCGATTTTGATTTTTTTAGGCTGGTGCGAAACACACATGATCGTACTTATTCATAACTGATTTTTTTCAGTTATAAAAGAATTACTTTACTAAAAAGTGAGAGGGCCATGGGTTCCCTCGCTCCCTGCCAGCTTAGGCCCTTTTAGTATAGAATTCTATATTATTTAAATGTTGATAATAATTTATACACACATATTATACATTATGCACAAATATTACAATTGTAAAAGTGCACGTGGAGTATATTTCTATTTTTAGCCAAAAGGAAAAAATGTTTAGAGAGTTCAAGAAACGTCAAATAGCATCTTTATTAAGTAATCGACATTCAGCACAGAAAAAAGGAAAACAAATTAATTAAGGCAAGGACGTAGTGCTAAGATTTGTTAGGAATAGTAAAAACTATCGATCAAATTGACATCACAATTTGAAAGGTTTGCCGGCTAAACACGGAAAAAATAGATTTCAAAAGTAGCAACTTATAAAAACATCAGCTGTCGACAAACGGTCAATAATCTGTAGCTGAAAGTTTTCCAGAAAAAATTTATCAAATGAAACTTTCAAAAAAGTATTTAGCTAATTCAACAAGACAATGGATTGTTATTTCAACAAGACATCGCCAATTTGTACAATGCTAATTCATCAAAAGAATAGTTTAAAGAGCAAATTATTCCAATAATGACATAACCTCTCGACTATCCTAACCTGAAGTCATAAGAGACCAATAGGGGATTGCTTACTAGAATAGTTTAAATCAATGATGGATTATTTTAAACTGTAAGTATAATTAAGACTGCTCTTGAAGACACATAGCTTAAATTTCCAATCATAAATATTTATTCTCATAACTTTGATGACAGTGTATTTCAAGCCATTTATGAGTATGAGATTTTAATCTGCATTAAGTTTTTGAGATATGTCAGTATAGTTTTGTTGAGCAAAAACTTCTATATTTTGAGGAATCTTGTAAATTGCTTCAAAAAGAATTAGAAGAAAATAAGACGGATGAATCAACCGCCTCCCATTTAAAACAGTTCATTATTCTTCCGTTTCTAATATTCCATTAGTCTATGGTTTGTAAGACTAAATTTGTCATATTTTTTCAAACAAATAATAACAAAAAACATTCTTGGCACATGTTCTTTTTTGTGCTGCCATTTACAAAAGAACTGTGCAGAGCAATCCTAATATATATTGATAAAATTTGAACTTTTTGATTTTTAAATTTGGGAGTAACTTTTAATTAACTTTAGGTGAGCTGTTTGCCATTCTAAAACTAGACAATGTTTTCTTTACCCTGCTTAGTTAAATGATTAATTTAGTTGTTTACAATTTATTACAATAGTTTTAAAGTTTATGTGATGTATGATTATAAATTACTTTAAAGATATTATGTCGTTTAAAATACTATAAAACTAATAACCCATATCTCATTTCTAGTTACAATTCTGTGCAAATATGAGTTGATTTTTATGCCGTAACAATTATCTGGTGTTGGAAGAATAGGTGCAAATATGAGTTGATTTTTATGCCGTAACAATTATCTGGTGTTGGAGGAATAGGTTTGAATGGATATGGGGATGACTAAAGATTATAATAAAAGCGCTCTGACTTATTTCTAAAACAGTGCGTATTACAATTTGCACGCTATATTTTCTACTATATGTAATAATAACAATTCTTTTCCAACTTCAAGCTTAACTCGATTGCGGAAATCGGGTTATTCTAAATAATCGCTTAAATTACCGATATCTTCTATAATAAAATAGTTTATTAAGTATTTTTATCGAGACTTAACCGTCCCGCGCTCTGAGTGCAATCAATCAAATTACAAAAGTACCAATTATGAAGGTATTTCTTAACAAACTCCCTTCTACTTCATTTAATTGAAGAAGTACTTATTTACTTCTAGAAATAAATTGACGAGCAATTTTTACTAGTAAATAATGAATCATTTTAGGCTGCTACATCGGTCATATAAAATAAATCCAATACTTTTACTGTTGACGTCATTTCGATCAAAACTTTTTTTAAACCTTGAACCAAAAAAACTGTGTGTGAAATAAATCCGTTCGGCAACTTTTTTCTACTTCTATTTATTTCATTGTGATCAACAATTAAATGTAATGCTAAATATATTTTTAGGGTTTCTAGATTATTTAGGTTCCAGCTCCGTGAAAGAACTTTTTTTCTTTGTTTTTCTCACGAAACTTTTTTTATTTGATATTCCCTGAACCACTTTTATAGAGCTTAATTATTTTAAAAATCTACTAAAACTAGTATTAAAGCAAATATCATATAAAAAGGTAAAGTGATATTTTATTTTACAAATCCAGATAGACACCAGAGTTTGAACATAAAAAAAATGACGGACGCAACAGCTCATTCATCAGCTAAGACATTTTCATAAATTAAATCTGCTAATATAAAAAAAGCTGATTGTAAAACTTTAACGAGTGCTGAAATACCCTATTAACAGTAACTGAGTGTGTCCGAAATAGGTACTTAAAAAAATGCTTGCTGTAACTGTAGTCATTTGCTGTAGTACAGTTTGCTGCGCTTTATTGTATTTTATCCTTAAGTATCTATTTTTAAACTTCTTGCTAAGTCAATAATATTGGAGTAAGTTGAAACTCCCTCGAAAAACTCGACGCAGAGTTTTATTTAAAATCGAAGGATTTTAAAAAAAAATCTGCGACGATTTTTTTTGAAGTGAGTGAGCAGATATTCTAATTTAAAAGTTTAGCAGCCTCTCATTACAATATTTTATTAGTTCTTAGGAGAACTCTCTTTTTATCAATTGCGGGGTTGTCTTTTTTACGATGTTAAGTAGTTCATATGCGGGATTCCCACCATAAGATCTTTCTAGACGAATGAGAGCCTAGGAGTGCTTTAAAAATTAAATTCGTCACCGAGAGACTTGATCACATTTTTGTCATCTAGTTCAGTTTTTAAATAGTTTAGGTCTTATTTAATAATTAAATTATCAAATATTGTAAATATTAAAAAAACAAACAAAAAAAAAAAAAAACAACAGAAAATGAACTGCATATCTATATTTTCTTGGAACACTTTGTACTAAGTCCGATATTTGGTAATCAGGAAGTATAGTTGGTTAAACGAAAGCACCTGCCACACTTCGTTTAACCATAAGTCAGAAAAAATTGTCATTTAGGACTCTAATGACACTTAATCTGATAATTATAATTTCATTGTGAACACTTCAACCTTGATAAACTTGATTCAACCTTGACAAACCTGATTAAACCAGTTGGATGCTTTCCAGAGTGTGATAACTCTGTTGTTCTAAATAATGAAAAAAATTCCTGTCGTAAGTTTTACAACTTTTTAAGACTTTCTTTGAATTGTCAAGAATGCATCTTTGTGTTCTCTATATTCACCTCGAATGAAGTATTAAAAAATGCTAATGTAAAAAGTAAAAAATATAACTTTTTTGAAACAAATAGAAAAATGTTGATTGCTTTTCATCAAGTTGATAAAAAAGACAAACCTATCACTGACTTTTCAAGAATGTTAAATATTCCCTGCATAAATGAAAATTCAATATTTTGTATGCTGATGTAAATGCAGCATTTTTATACTTGATGTAACATGCAATAGCTTGTATGCTAATGTATTGAACTCACTCGAAGAGTCAGTTCAATACATCAGCGTACAAAAGTTCTATTACAGCATCAATGAAAGCAGCTGCCAAGAATATTAAGAAAAAATCAAAAGAGAAATTTGAATCTGGAAAAGCATTAGTAACTGTATCATTTAATAGGACTTAAAAACAGAGTCACAGTTTTTAAAATAGTGCTGTAACTGTTATAAGCTGTTGATGGTGAATAGATACTCAAGTGTTGAGGAAATATTTTTGTAGTTGTCAAATGTGGGAAGGTAAAAATGCTGATCTTAGTTATGGAAGCTTTGGAGATGGCTAACCAAACTCGCTCATAAAACTACGTCAAATATTCAATTGCTATGGAGGGTGCAGAAATCTTTTCTTGTTCGCTACTGTTATACAATATAATCTAGGAATTAGAGGTTCTCGTTTAAAGATGTTGCTATCAGTAAGCCCTATGAACAACGGACATTAAATGAACAGGAAAGGTTTTACCGAACGAAGAATAATATGCGCACTAATCTTTATAATTGTGCCAACTTTCACGACAAAGCAAAGCGCCATATTTTTTCTCTTTCAGGTCAAAATAGCAGTGTAATTAAAAAAAAGCAGAACAAAGTGAAGAATACGGCAGAATTTCCAAAGTTAGCATAACTATTTGGATTTATGAAATAGTTAAAAAAATTTTAATAACCTTAGTGACGATAATTTATAAAAGTAAAGTTTACATGGTGAAGCCCAAAAATGGAATGAAGGACTGAACAATATTATTTAGTTACATTGTCTAAAGATCTCAAAAGGTCAACATTAGAAATGGGTATGGCATTAGCAGTTTTGTATTTTAATAAAAGTATTGCAGAATGAAAATGCGTGCGATTTTAAATTTAAAAGTTGTTTCTATAACCGTCACCAGCTAAAAAAGATAAAAGACTAGTTCAAATATCACACGATTGGCTAAAGTAAGTTATTTAAATTCTTTAGGGTGATTTTAATATGTGCAGTTTACAAAATAGCACTACATTGTCAGTATCATTTTTTAGAGGATGATGGGAATTTTAATGTTGTAAATTTTTTTCTTCTTAGTTTTTGTTAATTTACAATAATTATCCAAAATATTACAAATATTTTTACTCAATTATGCTCATTCAATTTCGTTGATATATACTTATTGTCATATTTGGAAAGAGTGAGGTCATTGAATTTAATTTCTGAAGCTTTATTGTATTTCAAATTGCTTTTAATTCATCACTTTTTTCTGTATTTTTCAGTGAGCTTTATGTAATTTCAATTCTTATCACTTAGCATATAAATTTGAATATAAATTTGAATATAAATTTGAATATAAATTTGAATATAAATTTGAATATAAATTTGAATATAAATTTGAATATAAATTTGAATATAAATTTGAATATAAATTTGAATATAAATTTGAATATAAATTTGAATATAAATTTGAATATAAATTTGAATATAAATTTGAATATAAATTTGAATATAAATTTGAATATAAATTTGAATATAAATTTGAATATAAATTTGAAAATATCTGAAAGATCACTTTGTCACGTCTTTTGGTATATGGGGACGTTTGAGCTTCAATGCTCAATTCAGTTTCATTAAATATTACTGTTGAAGTTCTCTAGTGATGGTTTTTTAGGCTGGAGTACCTTATAGTAGGTATATACGAGCTGATCTCACCAGATGCACAGCGTTAGCTTTATGCTATAAATATTCGGTTTTGTCGTAGAAGTTGATGCACGGCCGGGTTTATCCCGAAGTATTATGCGCTTTGAGTTGTTGTTGTGGATCCTTTTTTTTTCCTTCATCACAACTTAATGCAGAAAATTGCTCCAATTTTGCCTTTGAGCAGTTATGTATGCATGTATGCATGTATGTATGTATGTATGTATGTATGTATGTATGTATGCATGCATGCATGCATGCTAGGGTGTCCCAAAAATATATCATAAATCGAATTTTAATGTGCGGAATACTACATTTAGCATAATTTTATCCATAAAGAAAAACAAAAAAAAAATTAAGTTTTTAGCTCAAGGGGAAGGTTATTTAGGTAAATTCACTTTTAATTTATTAAGTAAAACTTGACTTAATAATAACTTAGTTCATATTATTCCGATTACAATTGTTACCTTAGCAAACAAAAAATTTGCTGCGTGTTAAACAAACAAATATGCTTGTCGTAAACTTTTTAAGTAAATTTTTTTACAAAATAAATCATCAATTTTAAGGAGAAATTTGTTTTAAATGCAACAAAATGAACAGCAAATAATTTTTAGAATGCAGGCGCATGCGCAGATACAGCATTTTTTAACGTTTGAATTTAATTTTCAGACATACTCCAAACATATATGTTTATACTTATGTTAAATAAGGATGCTTTGCAAAAAATTACAATGATTGGATCCTGGGAACAAAAAGCCCTAGAGTTTTTAGCTACAACTGCCCTAAACGTAAGAGCAACAAGGTGATACGTAATTTTTTTTACTATTCTCAACTAAATCTATATTCGTCGATAAAATTTAAAATTGACACAAAAATCTTTTAACGTTCGAAAACTATGAGCTATAAAAGTTTTACCTTTTCAACATCAAAAAATCACTTTTTTCAAACATCAAAAAATAATATAACATAATGTAAAATAACATAAACCAATATTATTAATACAAATAATATTTAACTAAATAATTTTTAAATCTTTCTTTGTAGCGTTCTTTGAAACCTTTTTACGGCTCTTCTGAACTACCTAAATTATAAATACATAAATTTATAAAAAGTACTACATATACATTAACAACCATTATTATTAATAACAACTAAAAATCACATTTATATTTCGTATTATTGAAGAAAATACCTGGAGAGTATCCTGAAGCCTGTCTTCATTGTGTGTTCTCTCTATGAAATCTTGAATTAACTTAATGTAGCGTTCTGCACGGTCATTTACAACTGCAAGTGCTCTTACACACTTTGAAAAGTAAGTAAAAGACTGGGAAACTTCCTCATTTTCACATGCTTCGATGCCTTTTTCTTTCCATAGCAGAATTTCCTTCTTGGAGATCTCCAATAGGAAGAACAAAAGGTAGGACTGCTCGTTGACAAAGTCTTCTAATTTTGATGTAGGAATAATTTCAACCTTAGTTTCAGGTCTCTTTTTAATCAGACCTTTTAACTCCGGGATATCATAAGAAAGCAGTTTGTTTAACATGTTGGTCTTAACTTCGGTTTTCAGATCCTTATCAGCAAGAGCAAAAATGACTTGTTGCGAAGACAGATACCAAGTGTGACGCTTAAGACTTTGGTAAAGAACCTTTCCTATTGCTGCAAATTCTTTAAACTCGTCTACTGTTTGTAACTGAAAAGCAATATCGAACGCTATTAAATCATTTGAAGGTGCTTGAGAAGAATTAGGGCTTTTTAGAAAGAAGAGTCCATGAAAAAATACTATGTAGTTGGTTGCGACTTTCAGATGGTTTATTGTATTTTTTCCAACTGTTTCGGAATCAGCAGGGTGGTACTTTTGAGTCATCTGAATAACCAGTAAATATATACAGTCAGCCATAAACCTTGCTTCATGATGAGCTCCAGGCTGTTTAAATGAAAAGTTCGATAACTCAGCTCCTAGAAAAAATGCCATAAGCTCACAAAGATACTTGTAATCACCTCTCTGAAAAGTATTCTTATGAAGAGCTGTAATACAAAACTCTTTAGTATCCAAGGCAAGTTTGAACAGTAATGAGCCGGGCCTGAAAGCATCTTGAGACCAGTCAAACTTTACAATTCTCTCAAGTTTATTTACATCTTCGTAAATCTGCGGCCATAGTTTTTGGAGAATTACATAAAGTTTTTTGCTGGGACTATTTGTAGGACCAAATATTTCTTTCATCACATGAGCCACGTGTCTTTCATAAATGTGATGTCTGCTCATTAACCAGAGAACCGGTCTTTTAAGGGCATAGGAAATAATAATACTTACAGCACCTTTATTTTTACCAGTGTTACTGGATGTTGTGTCAGAACAAAATCCAATAATCTGATCCGACATTTCATAGTATTCAAGCATTGTTTGAATTGCAATGGCTTGATCACTTCCCTTGGAGCTTTCGATTTTTAAGATGCCAAGAAGAAAGTCTAGTGGACCAGACTCTGGTGAAGATGCGCTGATAGCAATTCTATCCTCATATTTAGAAACTCCTTTTTCCCAATCGTATCTTTTCAAAATCTTGGTATCAAAATGTACCACAACTTTTAAACCTCTTATTTTATCAATGTTTTCCTCTCTAATTATCTGTGCCTCAGACTCCACAACATTATGAGTTTTCCTGTTTAGAGTTGATCTTGATATCGAGATATTATCAATATTAACTCCACCAGCCTTGTAAAGAGAAGACAAAAGACACATACCCGGCCTGACTCCAATTCCAAATCTGGTCATAATTGGAATCCAATTGTTAAGAATATCTTTGATACTTAACTGAAGGCAAACTTTGATGTCACTCTGAAACCTTTTCTGTTTTTTCTGGACTTTAGCTGGAGGTAAATATAGTTCGTCGCACTCAGTTTGATTGTCACTATCTGTGCTTGAAAAGTCACTTTCCAAATAGCTAATCTCCTTTTTCTTATTTTTATCTCTATGTCTTTGGATTTTTTCAGACATCTTAACTATTTTTTCTTGCGCCCTGTGAGCATTTTCACAAAATTTATTGTCCATGTTCCCGAATTTGACCATATCCCCTCTCAGACAAAGCCTCAAGAATTTTATGTCTTCCTTCTTCGCCTCATCATCCCTATTTTTAACACTTTTTATTAAATCAAATATGTTTGTTTTATTAATAGAGAAGAGAGCACTGCTTTCTTTTAAAAAAGTGTTCACCTTCTTTTTGTAGCTACCCTCTGGTAGTTCGAGTGTTTTTAGCATTTTTAAAGTGTGGTATTCCTTAACTTTTTTGGTAATTCTGGTCTTGATAGTTTGCTCCGTCACAATGAAAACATCATTAAACCCAGCCTGCTCCCATAAATTGACAAGCTCTCTCAGAATACAGACACCAGTAACTATCTGCTTAGTATTCTCTCTGCACACTCCATTAGCAAACCTGGAGCATCTTAAATACGTCTTCCCGGAAGCAACTGGACAACCAATTTTGATGTTGATCTGTGTGGTGCTAAAAAGTTAAAAAAAAAACATTAAAAAGTTAACATTAAACGTGTAAAAAATGTAATGCTTTTGTTAATTGCTTTCAGATTTACCTTATGCTTTTTTCGAGATTAAGCCAGTAATACCTTCTCAGCATTTCTCCATTTGTTGGAAGTCTATTAGGGGCAAAACTCTGTAAAGGAAACCCTAGCAAATAAAATTGTCTCCTCTTCCTTGTAGCTTTTGATGCATCATCAATATCTGTTCTCAGTGAATTAACGTGATAATTTATGTTTAGAGACATTTTCTAAAATTTATTTTATTTAAAAAATACTCATTAGACGCATTTAGTTGTAGTTGATTGAATCAGGATTGTAGTATACAACTATAGATTATAGTATATTCTATAATATATACAAAAAATAATGAAAAAATAGTGAAACTGGTAAATAAGTTTTATATACAATTTCAAACCTGTGTTTTAGACGAATTTCTTGGTTGAAAACAACTTTTTAACTTGATTTTAACTTTAATTATATATTGGCTTGAGTTAAATTTACGCATCATTAGTTTTTATTGTTTATAAAACACGCATCATTTATTTTTATTGTTGGCCATGCTTTTGTCGGAACATAAATAAAAATTGACTCGGATAAAAATCAATTTTAAATCAAAATTTATTTATTATAAATTATTATATAAAAGTGAATTCACCTAAAAAACCTTCCGCTTGAGCTAAAAACTTAATTTTTTGTTTGTTTTTCTTTATGGATAAACTTTTGCTAAATGTAGTATTCCGCACATTAAAATTCGATTTATGATATATTTTTGGGACACCCTAATGCATGCATGCATGCATGCATGCATGCATGCATGTATGTATGTATGTATGTATGTATGTATGTATGTATGTATGTATGTATGTATGTATGTATGTATGTATGTATGTATGTATGTATGTATGTATGTATGTATGTATGTATGTATGTATGTATGTATGTATGTATGTATGTATGTATGTATGTATGTATGTATGTATGTATGTATGTATGTATGTATGTATGTATGTATGTATGTATGTATGTATGTATGTATGTATGTATGTATGTATGTATGTATGTATGTATGTATGTATGTATGTATGTATGTATGTATGTATGTATGTATGTATGTATGTATGTATGTATGTAACTACTATGAATTGCCGATTCTAGGACATTGACAGTTTTCTATATGCATTGACATTTTTCAAGACACAATATCGATTCTGGCACATTGACATTTTTCCATACTTAAGGAATTCAAGATGGCGTCGTGTTTTTAATTTTCTGCAATCATGAATTGTGCATTCTGGCTCATTGACATTTTCTTAATACAGCATTAACATTTTATAATATTGTGATTTGCTATAGTTAATGTTTTCAGGATAACATCGTGTTCTGAGTTTATATTAATCATCAGGTCTGAAGAGTTGATCATAGTCCATAAATGTAAAGCACGGTTTTAGTTTGTAGTGTCCGATGGCAAATGTTCTGTGAGTGCCATCATTCGTTCGTATCCTCTTGTCGTCATCAGCGCTGAGTGCGACTTTGTTAATTTCTTCGGTGTAAATGTTATGCTGATGTGATCGGATAACGTTCATGGCTGTAAGCTTTTCTGTCTTATTCATCAAGCAGTCGTAATAGTCTTGATGAGTGATGTGTTTATCAACGACTTTCTTTTTAACCCCTTTACATTTTTTGTGTTCATCTTTAGCGATCTTGTAAGAGTAGAGTTTGGGTCGAAGTCCAACAAACTCTTTAATTATTTTTCCACCGGCCTCGTCTTTGAACATGCCGATGATCTTATTATTTAACCCTCTTTAAACCCAACGTTTTCAATAGCAGGATGGTCTTTAGAAAAGTTGCTCGTGTCAAATTTAGCTTCAATATCGTTAGCAATGTCTTGATAAAAATCATCCGTTTCGATTTCATAAATGAGTGAGTCAGTGTCAGTCATGAGTAATTTCGCGCGATCTCCGTATTTAGGTTTGATATAGTCGTAATGATGCTCAAACATGAGAATTTTGCTTATGTCTAGAACGCTCAGTCCTAAGTAAACAGGCTTGTTGTAAAAGAGTTTTGTTCTTTTCATGTGAACCGCTGCAAGGTTTTCATCAAAAATGGTATTTCTATCATAATTAGGTTTTCTTGACAATTTTAAGACTTCTTTTCTTGTGGTAACCAGTTTAATATCAACATGCTTTCGAATATTCTCCATGGTTTTTCCAAAGACAGAGTTATTCATGAGCTTAAAAAATTCTTTTTCAAACTCGTTTTTAGCTTTTGCTCTTAATGTGGTGTTGAGGTCAATGTATTGTTTCATGAAAGGTTCTTCTTCAAAGGTAATACCTCGATGAATTTTGGTAACGATCAATCCAAGTCGTTCATAGAGTTTTAGGTTTTCATGATAAATGATGTATTTTTCTTTGTTGTTTAAATTGGGAACGAGCTTTTCTACTTTTCCAATGGTTAGTCTTTCAGGAGCTAAAGGATAGTCGTTGTGTAAATCGTGTAGGCTTTTAGGATAATCCAAGTCGACTTCAAGAATGCAAGGCATGGATTTCCAATTTAAAAGTTCATCCTCAGTCATCCATCTGAACCCTCTAACAGGAAGAGGCTTACACATAGCCCATCCATATAAATTATTTGCATCTAAATACTGAATGAATTTCGATGGTTGTGAAGGATCATAATCACTCATGTATTTGTTGTTTGCAGTTCCATGACGTTTGCTGATCATGCAAATTCCACCACGTATCCCTTTTTCTATCATATTAAGCATATCAATATCAGACAGAAGCTCTAACTGAATTCCAGTTAGCTTTAACATAGCATCCCAACCCAAACCAGGTGAGGTGTAATACCAAGCAGGGTCAAGCTTGTAATATTCCATGCAAGTGTCTCTGAAATTTTCAAAGACATCGGCAAGTATCAACACGTCAGACATGTTGTACAGTTTTTGGTAATCTTTAAACGTTTCACATCCAAATACATTCCAAACGTTTTTTGCATGCGCATAGTCTTCAGAGCTTATTCCCTCATCATTCAGTTTGGAATGGAATGCTTCAATAGGAGGCAATTGCGTTTCGGAGAACTTTTCAATCGAGTCCACCCAGTCATAAGGGTAAATACCTTTTTTTCTTAATAAATCAAACTGCTCTTCAGAGTAATATTGAGCAACGTTTTTGCATTGGTCGTTGTTTAGATTTTTAGCCAAACCGTCTAAACTACCAGCCATGAATCTGAAGCTATCAATAAACCTCATCTCTTTCCATATTTCCTTTAGTTTACCCTTCTTATCAGTAAATTCTCTCACTTTGATGCTTTTTGTGAAGCTGATATATTTTTCTTCATTGTTGGGTATGCAATTGAGTTTTCCACCTAATTTCTTGATGAACAAATGGCTGTCGTAACCAGACAAATTATGTAAAACGACAGGAATGAATTTTGGAAGTTTATAATCTTTATTGCATTTCTTATGCGCAGCACCACGATACTTTCCAGTCAAATGACAGTGATCTCGTACTTTGTCATCGTTAAGACCTTTATTGCAAATATGACATAGAGTTGCAACCTCAAAATTCTTTTCATCCTTATCAGTAACCACTTTCTTTTTTACTATATCAATCTTGTCAAGAATCTTTATAAGATCTGATTCAAGCATATTTATAAACTTTTGAGCAACATCATCCTCCTCGCTTTCAGCTGTGTACATGACTGGTTTTCCTTTGTAAAGGCTATCATCAAAGCATTTGATGTAATAGCAGAAGGAGCTTGGAACGTGCTTTTGATATTGTTTGGTGTATGACTCTTTATTATTATATTCAGTGTTGTCCTCGATGGGTTTGATAAAACTTTCAAAGTCAGCATATACAACGTATGGAACTTTCATACCCCTTTGATAGTTTTTAAACTGAACGGTTGTTCCTTCTTTAGGAAGTTCGATTCTTACTGAGGTGTTATCATAACAATAAGGTTGATGCTGTTGAAGCTTTTCTTCCTGGTCATAGCCTTGCAAGCAATTTCTACAATAATACATTTTATGCTGTTGATTTGATGTTTGTGTAGACAATAACCGACTCATACTTTTAATCATGCAATAATGGTCAGTGTCTTCGTTTGAAATAAACAACAAATCAACACAGTGCTTTCGATCTGCAAATTTAGATATTTTCAAAGGATAAAGTTTTTCATTTTCATACCCAAAGACGTTAATGCTAATAGTTGGATTATTTTTCTCAAACTTTTTAATTTGAGCGATCTTGACAGGAAACTCCATTCCATCCCAATTCAGCTCTTCTGATTTTAAAATAAGATCATTGTCAATTCTTTCGTTATGCGTATTTTTTAAATTCAACGCTCTAGTGACTGACCATTTAAAGCACTGATTGTCGTCGTTTTTCATGTTGATGATCGCCTTTTTGTCTTTCAGCTCTTTAGACAGTTCAATATAGGAGGAACCGCTAAGAGGTTCATAATCAGTAAAGTTAATATCCATCCTTAAAATCTTAGACAGGGTAGAATTAGATCCTAAAGCATTGTATTTAACACTACTTTCCAATACTTTTTCTTCCATCTCACCCATGAGCTCTCTTACATTTGTAGCTGTTAGAATCTGAAACAGGCTCGTCAAGGATAGGTCTTTGCAAATGGGCTGGTTTTGGAGCGATAGGAGGCTTTATCACTGCAGAAGAAACAAGCCTTACTTTTGTCGGCTTTATTGAAACTTTTACAGCTGGTCGAACAAACCTCACCACGGTAGGTCTTTCAGGCAAAGGTCTTGCCTCAGTCGTTCGTCTACGAAAAGTAGCAGGAGAAGAGACAACTCTAGGAGGCTGCAAAGCCATTATAAGTTCTCCCTTTCTCATTTTAGAGTACCCTCTTATTTTTTGCCCTTTGGCAATTTCTTTTAATTCTCTCACCGTTTTGTTTTCCATTTTATTAATAAGATTTTTTTTATTTATATCATATATTGATTTGTTTTTAAATTCAATATAAAGAATTTAAAAACTTCTTGTTCCAGAAATCTCATACTTGTATCCATCAACTACTTTTCCATTTCGACATTCAAAGTAATTCCATCCATGCCCCGTCTTTTTCTGTGATTCGTAAGCAGACTTGTATTCCACCACCTCGCCAGTATCAACATGAGTTATTTTCAAACGTAAAGGATTATTTCTAATTAAGCCAAGCCTAGAATATTTAGGATCAATAGGCTTCTTTTCTTTTTTCTCATTTTTTCTAGGTCTTCCCACAGGTCTCACCTCTTTCGATTTTTCCAAAATTGCATCTTTATCAATCAAGTTGTTCTCAATCGCAATCATTATGAGTGACATTTTATTCTCTGACGTTTTGGAAACGCCGTTTTCTTTTAACAAATTTTTTAAAATCTTTCTTGTATATATCATCTTTTTTATTTGCAAAGATTTTTTTGAAATCAAATTCGATTTTTTTAATTTATGACATTGATACAAAGTATTTTAAAGTTTTCATACACAATGTCATTGGAAGCGAGCGAGTGATTTAAAATCGCGCTTTTTAGATTTCCAGAAATCTTTTTCTTCTCCTCGAAATCGCAATCCAAACCAAGCACATACTTGTCAATCATTCTTAGCTTTTCTTCTTTAGGCAAGTCTTTCCAAGTATTGAGACGCTCTTTGATTTTCTTTTCCATTCGTGAATATTCTGTTTCACCATTCCATACAAGTCGGTAAAGCTTGTCTCTCTCTTCCTCACTGTACTCTTTTGGAATATTAAAATCTCCGTTTTCAGTAACGTAAACAGATTCGCAAAACACACCTGTTTTTCCAAAAGCAAGAAGCTCAAGATGTCTTTTTTTATTTGCGTCAGTCTCTTTGATACTGCATTCTAGAAAAAACGGAAAAAACTGTTTCATTTTATTCTTCTTGTAACAGATTTAGATCTTTTTTCGGTCTACCCACAGGTCGCTCTTCCTTCACGTCTTTAATCCATTCGTTTTTATCAATCAAGTTGTTCTCAACCGCAAGCATCAATAATGACATTTTATTGTTTGACGTTTTGGAAATTCCGTTTTCTTTCAGTAATTTTTTCAAATCCTTTTTCGTATATCTCATTTTTTATTTAAAAAATATTATTTTGAAAACATTTCAATAAACAATATTCATTCTGCTTCCATCTGATTTAAGTCTGAGCAATTTATCGGAAATGAGAACAGCAAAGGCTTGAGTGTTTGCAGGAACGTTTGCATTGAATGTCGCTTTTATTTGCACATCTATCACTGAAGTTTTTAACCTCTCAGCCTGCTTGCTTACATCGAAAACAAAAAGAGGACAAATGTACCTATAATTTAAGGCAGACAAATTGGGTTGAGTTATAATATCGTTTGTTCCATAAAGTCTATTGTCAAACTTAGAGGCGTCTCTATAAGCTCTTGAGTATTTGTTGTTATTAAAGTCTAAATTGTAATCAACAGCGGGATACCTTTCACTGTTTAAAGTGACATAGATGTTTTTCAAGTCGCAGTGATCAAAGACTGAAGGATTTAGTTCTTGACTTCCAGATTTATTGGTTTGAAATCCAACAATGACATACCTAGGCCTTTCACTAGCAGATCTTGCGCTTAACCTCCAACTAAAGTTGTTGGATACAGGAACAGCGATGGTATCACATTGTCTAGATCTGAACGAAAATGGGACATCTACTTTTGATTCAATGATTTTGTAAAGATTGTTGCTAGCTGCTACAGAGGGTGTGACATGAGGCATAAACAAAGATAATTTAGTCAGATCTACTTTTCCTGCAGCTGTTGCAGCTGCTGTAAAAATAGCATCACTATCACCCTTTCTCACAAGAGCAAGTGTATGCTTAAATCCATAGAGCACTTTATCGTAATCATCGCAAAATCCAAAAATGTGTTTTAAAGGAATGCAGAACGAAAACGTTCCTTTTTCTTCACTTTTTGTAATGATGTAATCTTGTCTATTTTTAAATCCAGTGTTGTTGACAAGATCTGCTAAAGCTGTTACGCCTCTCTGCCACAGCTGGTTCATACCCTCTGAAAGTTGAAACTCCACTGGATATTTGAGGTATCCAATCATGGTGGTAGCTTGTCCAGGTTCGTAAATGGTTTCTACCTCTTGATTAGATAATTGATAGCTAATCTGACTGAACATGTACATGATACCGTTGTTAGCAAGAGCAACGACGTCTGCATCAGCGTAGGAAGTTCCATCCGCTTTTAAAAGTCTTCCTTCAACCAAAAGGTAAGCCTCAGATGGAAGCGTGAACAAATCTTGTTGCTCAATATTGATTCTTATTTCTCCATCCACGTTTAGATTCTTATTCACTGGTTCGTATTCATGAAACTCGAATCTCTCAATTTCTTCATCAACAATAATCTCTTCTGTAAAATTTAAAACATCGGAATTTGCCATTTTTATACATCAAAGAAAAAAATTTTTACATCCTCATGCAATCAAAAGTCCATTTCCCTTTTTTAGATTCTTTGAAAGTTTTACCAGGTCTTGTATTCTAATCGCATTCTTCTTCGATAATCCCGATCCAAACATGGAATATTCATCTATAACCGGTGCTGCTGCCGCTCTGTTAACAATGCTTGAAATAATTTCTTTGCTTTTAAGGTTGAGATCATTCTTTACAGCTTCATGAGGCTTAGATCCTTCGGATCCATGGAAATTCGAAGAATTTTTAGGAGTTCCAGTCTTGGCATACAATTTCTCAATGGTCTTTTTACCTTTATCAATAGCCACATCTTTAGCAGTGGAAATGGCTGCAGAAGCTAACTCTTTTCCTGCAGATTTAGTAGCCATGATTGCTTCTCTTCCCAGTTCAGTTTTTGCAATTTTATTAGCCAAAGTAGATGCTGCTCTTGAAGCGCTTGAAGATGCTGCTCTTCTCAAGAAATTCTTAAGCGTGTCAATTATACCACTTCCACCCACAATATGCTTCTTAACATATCTATTTCTATAAACGATCATTTTTTAATTCCAAAGATTTTTTTATTTCATATTGATATACGCGATCATAGCCTTGTACTCGTCTTTATTAATCCTATTCTGTCTCAACAGTTCATCGCAAATGGAAACAGCCACATTTCTCGACTCTTTATTTCCAGCATGCCATGCAGCTATGCTCAATTCAAGCTTTTCCACAAGAGCGTTTGGATCGCTCGGAAGTATAACCACTCCATTACCTTTTTTGACTTTAGTTTCACTTTTAAATTTATCCCAAAGAGGCTTTATAATTTGTCGGTATTTTTCGCTTCTGGAGGCTTTTGGCTTGTTCGGATTTGATTCCGAATAAATAGCACCACTGTTGAAAATAATTTTTGAATAGTTTTCCAAATCTTCATCGTTAACGTCGCTCCATAATTTGTTTGGAGCTTCAGATTCTGTCATAAGCTCCCAAAGACCTTTTGTTCCTTCATACTTTTCTCCTCCAACAACGATATCATTTCCATCTACCTCCACCTCCATTTTTCCAAAGTACAATTTATTACTAATTTTACTAATTTCGAAATTTCTTTTAACATCGTTTACGAAACGTGTATTTTACGAAACGTGTATTTAACATCGTTTACGAAACGTGTATTTAAAAAGACGGATGAAATGTCTCCTAAATGATTTGTCTCATCAAAACTGGGAGGCACTTGTTCATTGCGTCTTTCTTCGATGCTTTTGATCATCTTTTCATTGCTTTCAATCAGAGGCTTGTAAAGCTTGCTCAAGTCAGTCTGAAGATTAGCATCATAAATATTTTCATTCAAACTATCTTGATAGATTCTTTTTCTTCTTTCAACAAGTTCTTTCACAATTTCATCCCTCTTGTTAGGGTCTGCTATTTTAAAAAAGGACATTTTTTAAAACACAAGAAAAAAACTTAAACCCAGACTTAATTATGTTTTTTAAATTAGTTTTTTTTAAACAAATTATTAAACGCTTTTATCGCATCTTCTCTTCCTTTTTGGATCAACGACTCTTTGGTTATCTCGTCAATGTTAATTTTTGTTTTAGTTCTTATTTCTTTCATCAAGCTCTTAAACTTTTGAAGCTCCTCTAAAATCAATTCATACTCTGAATCGTTCACAACGTTGTCTACTAAAGCCTTTGAAATGTGACTGTTGATGGTGTTCAATTTCGACTCTGCCAACACTTTGATCTTTTCATGCTTCTCCGCTTTTAATCCTAGTTTTTTGTTGACTTGTCCTCCTACAATGGATAAAAACCCCATTCCAATAGCCACACCTTCACACGCAATCGCTATAGGAGCAGCAGCGATGGTGGTCAAAGTTCCAATTCCAACAGCTCCAAGTGCAACACCACCTGCTTGCAACGTAGTGTCTACAAAAGAAATGATTCTGGAAGCGCGATGGTACTTTTTGCTCATATGCACTCTCTTTTTCCTCTCGTTGTCCATCTCTTTTTGGATTTCGCTTATTTTCTGAAGACGGTAACTATGTCCTTCATCTACAGGAGCTGTTGGAAGAACTGGATAAAGTTTAGATTTAGCATCGTAATTGTATTCCATTTTATATTAAACGAAAAAAAATATTTTTTTTCACTCATTAATGAAATTGACAAAGCATAAACTTTCCCCTTTTTTAATAATAACATCTGACTTGCTGTTATTTAAAATCTCCATGATCACATTATCCACCGACTCTGATATCATCATGCTGTGACCGAAATAATCCAGTTTTGATTTTAGGCTTTCCCTCAAATTCACTAAAGCTAATACGCTTTTAAGTTTTATTCCAAACATAAAAGTTATTTTCTGATGACTCAGTTTATTTAATGTGATGTCTTTTTGAGCAAATATTTCATATCTAGCTCCTACTTTTGAGGGAGGATGCTTCAAATACTTGTCGAAAAAAAGATATGATTTATTACACGCCTTTCGATCATTATTAAAATATTTTTTATGCACATGATTCTCCATTTTTATTATTACAAAAAAAATATTTTTAATACATCATTTTATTCCTCACATGTAAAGAATAAAATGACTTTGTTCTCTTTAAAGGAATTTATTTTCTAATGTAACTTCAGCTACATATGGTTTTTTTATAATAACTTTAACTTTAATTTTGTTACAATATTTAGTGGGTTCTGTTACTATTATTTCATAGGCAGGTCTTTCAATTCTTAGATGATGTTCTTGGTCTCTTTCTAGTCGTTTATTAAATAAATTTATTAGCTCGTCCATCTTCGATTCATCGTAATCTATATCTTCAGGGTCTATATCTTTAGGACTTTTATCTTTAGAGGCTTTATCCTTAGTAATGTTATCTTTAGTAACGATATCTTTAGGAGCAATATCTTCATAGTCTGAATCTTCAAAGTTTCCATATTGCGATAAAATAAGATCATCTATAATACTCATTGTTATTTTTTATATTGTAAGAAATTTATTTAACTCAAAATTCAAAATTTTAATTCTTCAAAAAGAATTAAAAATCTAAATGTTTAAGCAGCAGAAGCACACACTCTATATTTATCCTTTTTAAAACCTTTAATCAACGCTTCAATCTTTAATCTATTTTTTTTCTCCTCCTCATCTTCGCTTTCATCATCTTCGATGTAAATGGTGAAGTTGTTTGCTCTCGTTTCATATCTTTCATTACGCAGATCTTCTAACAATTCATTATATATATAATCATCATATTCATTTTGTTCTTCAATACTCATCGAATTGTAATCTAAATATACAGGATCATTCATCGCAGATTCATTGTAAGGCAAATCTTCAGGGTCATCTTCTGAACTAGACCAGCTAAATATATTAGCTTCGTCTAAAACATTAAAATCATCTTCGCTTTCATCATCATCGCTTAGGCTTATGGTAGAATAATATCTTTCTTCAACTTTTCTATAAATTTCTTCTATTTCATTAGTAAATTCATCTCTTTCTATCAACTCTAACTCATATATTTCAAGACTACTCATTTCTTCCGACGTTGGAGGTTCTACCCTTTCATACATTGCATTTAGCCGTTCTATCATCACACGCTGATTTTCTGACATACTCATTGTTTTTTATATAATTAGAAATTTATTTAAGTCATTTTCAATTTTTTCTTTCATCTGTAGAATTTCAATTGTGAATTTTTTTAGATTCTTCGGATCCATGGAAATTCTTCGAATTTTTAAGCGTAGTAATACACTTGTCCTAGAAGAAGGTAAAAGCTTCCAGATTGACCGACTTGAGCATCACCAGAGTTGAGCGTGACAACAAGCCTTCTACCAGCTGCGACAGTAGGCATACACTGTTACGGAAAAAGGTGTCCGTGTCTGAAAAAAAAGGTGTTAGCGTAAAAAGGTGTTGATAATACGAACACGAACACCTATATTGGTGTTTATGTTAACGTAATAGGTGTTGAAGACAAAAAAATACAAACTGTTTAGAAAGTAGGTGTTAGCGTTAAAAAAAAAGGTGTTCACGTAAAAAGGTGTCGACGTCGACACCTTTTTAAACATAAAGCTTTAAAAATAAATTCCTAGGGCGAACGAAGAAAAAGCTTATTTTGGAATAAAATTTTTGTCATTTGTCGCGAAAAATATTTGCAATGGCTTTTCCTTGTGTCAAGTGTTCATTTAGATGCAAATCCGTTGGCAATTTGCTATCTCACTTCCATCGAATCCATTATGGACAAAAGTACTTTAACTTTTCATCATTTACATAAAATATATACACACATGCACATACACGTAAAAATTAAAAAGTTATTATCTAATTGAAAGTTATATATATATATATATATATATATATATATATATATATATATATATATATATATATATATATATATATATATATGTAAGTTACAAACTTTTATACATTCAACTGTCAAACATTAATTATAACATTTTAATTTTTGTAATATTTTTTAGAATACCGTGCCATTTTTGTTCTGCTGAATTTAAAAACTATGTAGTTGCTAAAAATCATGTTTATAGAAGGCATCAAGATGAACGACAAAATAATATTTTACAGAATCAGATTGAATCACCTATTCAATTGGATTTGCCAGTTTGTATTGATACAAAGTTATGTGACAAAAATGCAGACCAGTCCACTGATATATTTGACATGTTTGATGAAATAAAAAAGTCTTTTATGATAACTATGAATTATCATTTGGTTTCTGAAAATACATCAAAAAAGTTACTTTTACTACACGGTGATTCAGTTAAAGCTATATTGGGTGACGTATGTAGCTCATTTAAAAGTTTTTTGCAACAGGCTGGCATATCAATTTACAACCCATATGCCCAATCTTTCTTGTATAAACTTCAAAGAGACAACAGTATTGATTTGTGTTTATCACATTGTATGAGTCCAGATAAGTTTAATAGTTATTTAGGTAAATTGGGTCATGTAAAAGCAGTGAAAGTTACTGTTGGTGAGGATTTTTTTTATCATGTGCCTCTAGGAGAAAACCTAAAAAGTATTCTTAAGGGTCAAATAATTTTGCACCCGGACTCTTTATCTTTTTCAAAATCAAACTACTTTCAAAGTTCTATCCTGCCATTTTCAGATCCAGCCAAAACAGTATACATTGGTTTGTATTCTGATGAGTTAGAGGTATGTAACCCAATAGGTACCAGCAGGGGTATACATAAAATATCAGTCATTTATTTTTCTATTTTAAACCAAAACAATAATGGATCTAAAATGAGCAACTATCATTTAGCTTCATTGTGCAATTTTAAAGTGGTTAAAAAAATTACACTCAATGAGTTTTTTAAGCCAATTATTGATGACTTGTTCAACTTATTATTTAATACATTTTTTGTAAATGATGAAGAATATCATGTTATTGCATGTTTTATGGCTGCTGACAATTTAACAGCTCATCCGCTTCTTGGTTTGCAATCACATTTTCATAGTGGATACATATGTAGACATTGTTACTTCTGTGTTAGACAGGAAAACACAAATGTATTTCAAAGAACTCATGAATCTTATATTGTTGATAGTACAAAACAACAACATGGATGTTTGGAGTTATCTCCGTTTTTACACTTACCCTATGTATTTTTACCTGCATTTTTCCCAAGTGATTTCATGCATGATTTTTTGGAAGGAATAAGCCATGTTGTAATTTCAACATTTTTGAATCACTACATGGCCAAGCGAAAACTAACATTGATTGGTATGAATTTATTGCTAAGAGATGTAAAATTGCCAGTGAATTTAATATTGACGTCAACTTATATGACATCAAAGCTGGCACTTACTGCTAGTGAAATGCTAACCATTTCATTGTGTTTGCCATTGTTTCTTTTTGATAATTTCAATGATGAAGATGCACCTTATTGGGATATGATGATTATCCATTGTGAAATTTTATTGATTTTAAATAGCCGTTGTAATGAACATATTGAATCGTTGTATTTTCTTATTCCACAACTTATTAACTATATCAAAACATTATATAATGGCACAAGAGTAGCAGCAAAGCTTCATTTCATCACTCACTATCCTGACCTTTCAAGCTACATGGGAACAATGAAAACTTTCTGGTGCATGCGTTTTGAACAACGGCATCAGATTTTTAAAAAGCTAGCTAGAGTTTGTCATCAATTCAAAAACCCTATATATTCATTTTCAAAAAGATTTCAAATGCATGAAACTTGTAGACATCTTCTTGAAAGGACTGATGATATTGTTCCAGGTAAGCTGCTATCATAATAATTGATGAATCACATATTTGTTTATTTTCATGCAATATAATACAAATATTTTATTTTTCAGGATCTATCTCATATGCAAAGATATCTCTTCGTCATGCTCAAGAAGTACTTCTTGAACCGTTTAAACCATATTTGAACACAATTTTTCATACAGAAAAATTAACAGTCCAGGGAAAACAGTTGACAGTATCTTCTTATTTGATTCTAAGCGAAGAAAAAGCTGTTAAAATAAATTATTTGATGTCTATTAACAATGTTTGGTATGCAATGTGCCAAGAAATAGCAATATCATTTTTTCCTTTGGTTAACTCATATGTTGTAGAGCATCATAAAAACTCATTTTCTTTACATGACATTTTTTCTCTTAAATCAAGTGCATCTAAATCTGTTGAAATAAAAGAAAAAGAGTTTATTGTCCGATTATTTATCATATGAATATTTTTCATGAGTTGTTATTTCTGCCTTTTATGTTTATAATTTATTTAATTCAAAATTAAACAAAACTAGTAACTATGTATTGTCACTTTTTTTCTTTGGGCCCTTGAAAAAACCCAGGGCCCTGGCAAACTTCTGCATCCTCCCTATTACCCTCTTATAAAGCCAGCAGGTAGGTCAGGATGTTTATATCTTATATTAATGATAATTAATATTAATGATAGTATTAATTTTATACTAATTTAATACTAATTAGTTAATTATATACTAATAAAAAAATAATTTACTTTTTGTGTTATATATTATCATTGATATTTGCAGATGCAATCAATTAATGTACAAAAAGGTGACACAATTAAAGTTATTCTATACACATCATATTCTGATTTGCTGTCAAAATGTGGCAATAAGTTCCCATGTTCGTCCAGTAATTTGCTACAATTGTATGATGGTTCTGGTGCAGAAATAGATGATGGAGAAACCCTCGATTTTTTAGTTAAAAATAATAATTTGAAACTAGTTTTTTTGGAACGTCAAGTGTCAAGTTTAGCATTAAATAAATCATCAGAAGAAGTTGTGGGAAATGAAAGTATTTCTTTAAAACAATGGCCAGGTTTGAAATTTGAAATCCCAACAGATGCAATTGTGGAAGCAAGACTTACATGTGGGATACTTGATGCCAAATCAATAGTAGCAGATGGTCAATTTATGAACCACTGGGTTGGGATCATTTTTCATAAAGTATTGGAATATGTTGATCAACAAAATCCGTGTGTTTTTAGTTCTATTATATAGATTTTTTTATCTAAATATTTTAACTCTAAGTTCTTAAACTAAATTAGTTATTTTTAATATCATAGATATATAAATGGAATTCAGTTAAATGAGCTGGTGATGGTTATTCAAGAAAAGTATCCAGAGTTCAAAGCTGTTCAATATTCAGTGAGTTAATCTGTGGTGTAGTGGTTGAATTAAATAAATTAAATTATAATATTTTGTTGTTTAAAAATATTTTATCCTTGCTGAAAAAATGTAAAGTTTTATTATAACTATTATAAAAAATTTTTATTACAGTCGTGTTATGATTTTTAAATAAATTGAGTAAATCTAAAAAACTTAACATGTGATTTTTAATATATTATGAATAAAATTTTAATAAAATTATAAATTATAAATTGAATTATAAATTATTAAGTTTTTTATATTTTAATATTGTTTTAAGTAATAATGGAAACTACACAAAACAATACACGATTAAATTGACTAGAAAAGAAAAACGTTAATTTATTTTTTTTACTACTAGAAATGCTTCCACCAAAGAATTATTGACAGGTTCAAAAATTATAGAAGAAAAATGAATTGTGCTTCTGTCATTGAAAAGCAAAAGAAATATGCAAAAGCTACTGTGTCAAAGGCAATGAAGAGGTTTTTTTTTATATAAATATACTTGATTATTATGTATTTGATATATTTTTATGTAATTGATATATTTTTATTGCAGTGTTTCCACTCCTCCTTAAAAATCTTTAAAAAATTAGAACCTAATTAAACTAAATATCTATAAAAAGATGAAAAGTTTGTCAGTTTTCATTAATTTCTCCTGATTTTCTTTGTTTACTTTCAAAGCAAGATTAAGAAGAAAATAATGGAAAATATATTCCGGATTTTTCCAGATATTTTACGCAATCAGTTTTCCGGATTTTTAAAATGTGATATGGATGATCAATGCTTGTTCAATTTAATAGTTTTTTTTTATTTTATGATCATATTATATATTTCTATTGTGTCCTAATCTATTTTAGAACAGTAAGTAACAGTGATATCAATGAACCATTAAGACTTATAAGCAATGTTAATGAAGTATCAGACGTTGTAAATGAGGCATATGTAAGTTTACAATTATCTATTTGCTCCCAATCTTTTTAAATTGCAATTCCTAGATTGTCACAAAAAATTGGGTACCACATATTAGCTTTATATCTGTTTTATAAATTAACATATTTTTGATTGTATAAATGTTTATTACATATTTTAATAAAACACTTTAGCTTGTTACAATTTCAAACAATGTTCAAACCTCACTTGAACAAGAGGTTGTAATGGAAACAACTTTCATGCAACGTAATAATGCACGAGAAACTGTTGGATTTTTGAAAGAGTTAGAATTATTTAAGTCCTACTTTTTATCAGCTGAAAATGTAAGAATTTCTTTACCTAATTTGTTTTTGACGTTTTTCTATCTATTTGAAAACAAAGATAATGTGTAAAAAGTAATGATTTTCTCCTTAGTTGTCCTTATTTATTAATGAAAATTTTCCTGTTCAGGGTTAAATCTTCTTAAAAATTGGGGAAATTTCACCTTAAATCTCCTTAAAATCCTTATTGGTATCCTCATTTTATTAGTGGTAACTGTGAAAAATTATATTTTTTTAGGTATATCATGAAAGCAAGAGAATGCTCCAAGTGTATCAGTTAAATGAGAGCTCACCGTACAAGGATAATGGACTAGACTTTGAAGAGGTTCAAGTTTTGATGAAAGATTCGCTAAGAAATATTTGTATGAAATGGGCCCCATTTTTAAAGAGATATTCATCTGTTCTTAATCTGGTAAAGATGGTAAATCCTACAATGTCTTCTTCCGATTCACATACAATTGGATTTCAATTTATTGTGGCTAGATGTCGTCAAAAACTTGTAGAATTTACTGATAAGGTAAGTTTAACTTTAAAGTTAAAGTTTTTTTGAATTCCCTTTACAAGGCCTATGGAGCTACATTTTTTAGTTATTGTTACAACCCTCTCTCAGCTCTAACTCCAAAACACAAGCTTTGATGTACTACATGATGATGAATCTACCACAACAGCAATTTTATTTTTTTCAAAATTTCTTAAATCATTTAATGTAAAATTAATAATAATGATTATTTAGTTTAAAGTTATTGTTATGCCTTGAAACTCCATCCTATAACTGTTTTATTGCATAATTATTATTGCATAATTTATTGTATTATTTATTGTTTTTAGTGTATGATTTGCGTAATTAATAAACAAGTTAATATAAAATATAAGTTGTTTTTAAATGCATATATCTTTTATGAAACTATACTTAGTTAAAATTGTTCTGTCTTCTTTTTTTTTTTTTTGATTAACATCAAAAATAACTTATTTTGATCTATTTGATTTATTTTTTTATAGAATATGATTCGTCTTCACTATGAAAATAGAGATTTTGCAGTTACAGTTGATAAATTTTCTATTCCCTGTGCAAACTTAATTGAAGTTCTTCTTGTCGGCACTTCTTTGAGTGTAGCGTTTAATTTAATACATTGCAAAAAACAAGAGGCAGTTTTTGAAATATTAGAAATAATTATGCAAATTAGAAAAATGAGTAACATCAAAATTGTAAAATCTATTTTGTTACTTTTATAATGACTTTGTTAAAATGGTTTAAATATATTTTTGGTTTTATCTTTAACATTTTATGTTAATAATTTTATGTTTTTGTAACATTTTTTATTATATAAGTTGTTCTAAGTTTAATTTTTTTTGTCACATTCACATATTTTGTGTTTGTAAATTATTTATAAAATAAATAGCTGATTATATTTAATTGATTATAAGGCTTCGATTCTTAGTTCTAATTCAACTGAGTATAATCAGCTGTATTACAACTCGTCAGAGTCTTAAAATCAGTTAATAAATCATACAAATAAAAACAACTGATTGTAAGGCACCATATAGTTAAGGAAAAATAAAACTAATAAAGAAATTATAAAAAATTAAAGTTTGTTTGTATAAACTTTTGCCTATTTAAAGGATCTTTGATTTGAAATGATATGAAAAAGTTTTCAAAAACCTTTCAGGAACCTATTTGATAAATGCAGTGTTAGATATTATTATACATTGTATATAAATGTATTTGTGTGATTTTTTTATTTTGTATATTAATTGTTTTATGGAGATCTTATTTGTTCTCAAACGATTTTTGTTTAGTTTATTCAGGGGTACAATAAATAGAAAACAACAATGGGTTGAACAAAAGATTGAACTTCCGACTGAAAATATTTAAGAGAAAGAACTCTCTATTGAGAATTCTTTCTCATCATCTGCAGATGGAAAAAGTAAAGTTAATGAAAAGGTAACATTACGTAGTTTTTCTTTTATGAAATGAACTAAAAATGAAATACAGTAGGAATGTCTTAGTAATTATTATTATTATATTTTTTCAATGATAAATTATAAAACTTTTTGCTCGTTTTTAGATAATCATTCATCAAATGTCTGGAGAGCAGATATCTGTTATACCATTTTAATGCAAGTTCTGTTAGTCAGCATGACAACCGTTTAGTTGCAAAAACTGGTGAAGTCGAGTATATTTTCAAAGTTAAAAAAAACAACTTAAAAAACAACTTAAAAAACTTGTATTAAAATTTTATTTCAAATATATGAATTTGTTTTTTTACTGATAATTTTTATTTGTTATAAAATATGCTTGCATATTTATAGTCTTAATGTGTATATAATATAAAATGATAGGTTGTTTTATAAAACATATATTATTAGCGCTCATGGAACTTTTTTTTCATAAAACTAAATTGCAAAATTTTTTGTTAAAACATGCTAATTATGAGTAAACAGAAAGGTTAAGAAGATCATGTTTACTTTTATATAATTAAATATGTGCGTCATAAACGCGTTGTAATTGCATGAACACCTATTAAACATGAGCACCTTTATTTGCATCGACACCTTTTAACAGCAACGCCTATTAGGTGTTAATGTAACAAGAACACCTTTTTTTACATCAACACCTTTTAACGGCAACACCTAATAGGTGTTCATATAGTATCACGCATCAGCACCTTTTTTCTTTTACATGAACACCTTTTTCCGTAACAGTGTAGAATCTGCTTCTCCGAAATTTCTGTAAAAAGAAATGGTGGTGGTGGAACCGATGGATGAAGTGGATTGATACAAAAGTCCAGTCGATTTGTTGTTGAATGAAGTCACATTTGATCCGTTCCATGACGATAAGTAAAAATCTTCCAGTCCAGAAGAGGAAAAGAAACATGTGCTGTCACCGTCATATCCTGGAAAATACGTGTAATTGTTGGTGTTGTACGGTGTCCAAGGAGTGAGAACAGTGCCGTTACCTGGAGGTGAATTTCCGTCGTACATTCTAACTCTAGATTCCCACCAGTTTCCAGAGGCGCCAATGATGTGCATCCTGATGTATTTCAACGACACACCATTTCCTTTTCCGTTGGTGTTCATCAAGACGTATTCGCTGCCGTAAGTGGTGTCCAAATATCGAAATGTTCTGCAGTGCAGTTTGTAAAGAGGAATGGAAGCAGGAATGGAAGCAAGTGTGGAAATGAACGGTTGAATCCAATACGTGATGGCTGTGGAATTTCTGTTGACGAGTTGAATGGAGATGTCGTTTCTGAAAGGCATGTCCAATGTGAAATATCCTCCCAAGGAAGTGGTGTTAAACATGTTGCATCCTTGCAAAGAATTGGTGTAAAAAGCTCCTCCCAAAGGAGAAAAAAGCAAATCGGTGGCGAGACCTGTTTGATCCACGCCAATTCCTTCCGTTGTTTCTGCATAATTCCCTACATTGATCTCCCCGTCTGTGAAGATTCGAATGAAAACGTTTCCAGGAATATTCGTGCCAGAGGTGCTGTATAAAGCCAGCCACAATCTTCTCAGCACTCCAGATTTTCCAGAAAACGCAAACACTGGCGAAGTGGTTAATGCTGCAACCGTCTGAGACTTAAACCCTAAACTAGTAAAACTGGATCCTGGAACAACACTGGTCAGACTTGATTTTTGCAACAGCAAGTCCACGTAATTTTTTGTCGCTCCATCTTGTGCGTTGGTTGGATCAAGCACGTTGATCAATTTATGCGAATTCAAATCCAAATCTGCAGTGCCCACTGTAGTTCCACCTGAAGCATGTGTATCCACGTAATTTTTAGTAGCTGAATCTGAGGCCGATGTAGGTTCAGCTAAATTAGTTAGTTTATGAGCTGTCATGTTAATGTCGGTGTATGAAATAGCGTTGTAAGAGACTTTGGTGTCTACATACCCTTTTGTCGCTGCGTCTTTTAAATTGGTAGGATCGGCTACATTGATCAACTTGTGAGAGTTCATGTCGATGATTCCAGTGATGGTGCTAGACCCGTCTGTTTTAACACACTGACTCGAGCTGACGTCGACGTAATTTTTGGTGGCAGCGTCATGAAGATTAGTTGGCTCGTTCAAATTGATGGCTTTGTGAAAATTTAAATCCAAGTCTGCAGTGCCCACCGTTCCTCCTCCTGACGCATGTGTGTCTACATAATTTTTTGTAGCTGCATCGTGTGCGTTGGTGGGTTCACCCAAATTGATGATTTTATGAGAGTTGTAATCTAAATCTGCAGTGATGGTGCTGTTTCCATCTGTTCTGACATAGAGATCACCTGTTATAGCTGTTGCTGAATAAGGATCATAAAAATACCTCCCTAATTCTGTTCTACCAAATTTGTCAATCATTTTTTAATGAGGGAAAAAATTTTTTTCACCAAAGTGTGTTAACAACGCTTTGAAAGTCATCCCCTTCCTGTAATTTTTTCAAGACGTAAAGACACAAGTGACCACAATAAGAAGTATCACCAAACTGAACCCTTTCACTGTTATAATAAACCGGACTTTTCAAATAATCGACAAGTTCGACAAGAGGAGGCTGAGCATAAGAATCAAAACTATACTTTTTGTCTCCGTCTTTATACCAGCATACCCAATGAAATCCATCTGTGCTTGAATCTCCCGTATTCACAATTCCACATTCTTTTTTTCTTAGCTTTTTTGGTAACTCATCCCTCACAAAAACACCTCTAAAGTTTTTAATTTTAAGCTTTTTCACAGCATCTATTAATTGAAAGTTGGTCAGAGGTTTGTTTGGTAGTACAATTCCTTCAACGTTGATCATTTTTAAAATTCAGAAAAATTTTAAAAATTCGAAGAATTTCCATGGATCTTATTTACATTTCATCCTGTTCTATTTCATCTTCTTTCACCTCTAAATTCAAGTCTTCACACATCATGAGGCTATGAGGTAAAGATGCATTTTTTACGATGACGGCTTCAACCAGTTTAACTTGAATAGACACAATCGAAGGACCAATATACACCCCCTCAATTCTAAGTCCTCCAATAGCGTAACATCTTTGATTGATAAAATCATGCCCAGAAGATCTGACCAAATTTTTATTACTACGTTCTCCTTTGACTCCATTTTTTATATCAAGATCTGTTTTCTTTCTATAAAATGTAGTTGTCATGAGTAATTCGTCTTTCTCATTTTTAGATCCTTCAGATCCATGAAAATTCTTCGAATTTTTAGTAAACGTCTTTGCATAAAAGACTGGTGCTGCTTCAGGATGCTCAACTTTATATTTTAAAATACTCAATTCGTTTGAATTAATTTGCTTTTTTCTTCCTCCCTTTTTAAGTTTGGCTGACAATTTATCCACTTCGCCTCTAATAAACAAAGTAATTTTTTCCATTGTGCTAATAAACTTTTCTTCTTGTTCAGTTTTACCCTTTTTAGCATCAAAGCAAACGAAGGGCATGGAATAACCAGTCAATTTTTGTGTTGCTGGTTCTTTATTCTCGCATACACCATACGAAAATAATATAGGCGTTCGTATTACAAGAGGACCATCTCCAGTTGGATAAGAATATTTTACTGGCACTTTTTGATAGGCAACTGGTTTGCTCGCTGCGTAAATTTCTCCAACTGATAATTTGCTCTCATCAAAACTTTCAATTGTAATAAAATTCATTTCTTTTCTATATACAAGATTTTTATTTAACTCAAAATAAAAATTTTTCATTGTATTATTTTTTTAGATTTTTGGAAATTCTTTGAATTTTTAACACCTAATCCGAATTTAGCTTTGGCTTTGATGATGGGTTCGATGATTTTTCGCTCGCTTATTTCTTTTTGAGTAGGATTTTGTATAGAATCCATTTCTTCAAGCATCATTCGATCTGCTAAATTTCTGTTTTGTTTGTCGTTAAAATACTTGTAAGCTAAATCGTGGTGATATGCTGCATTGTCCACTCTATCCACCGGTTTGCTCCACTCTTGATACATGTCCGTGGAAGTGAGTCTTTTATCTAAATTGGTGCCAGGTCCTGCAAAGTTCATACCTGGAACGTGCATTTCTCCTGGAAACTTTGCCCATGGAAGCTTTATTTTTTTTGAAAAATTGTTGATCGATTCCACCAAGTCTCCTCCGCTAAGCTCATGCGCAGAAACAAACTTGCATTTAGTCGTTCCGCAGATGACGCAAGTCCCTTTAAGCATATTTCTATTGCTTTTGCTTATTGCATGGTGCAAGTTGCTCGTTTCTGTTATTCTTTTACATTTAACGCAATACATTTTTTATATTCAACATAATAAAAAATGGAAGTGATTGATTTGTCATGGAATGTAAATAAAAGCAAAAGGAAAAACAACAAACTTTTGCCTAGAAGTATACGTGGAATCATTATTGGAAAATCAGGTTGTGGTAAAACGACGCTGCTACTCAATTTACTTTTAAGACCTGGATGGCTAGACTATAATCATTTGCAAGTGTTTGGAAAATCCCTTTTTCAACCAGAGTATAAAATATTAAAAAACTCGTTCGAGAAGAAATTGTCTAAAGAGGTTATTCTTGATTTGTTTAACATTCAAAGCAAAATTGAGCAATTAAACGTGAGTCCTGAATGTGTTATTGATGAAATTTCAAAAAAATGGAATAACAAAGAGGATATGGAATGCCAATTTTTTGAAACAGCAGACGATGTGCCAGAACCAGAAGATCTTGATTCATCCAAAAACAATTTAATGATCTTTGACGATTTGCAATTGACTAAACAAAACAAGTGCGAAAAATACTACATCCGAGGAAGACACTCTAACGTCGACTGCTTTTACCTCGCTCAAAACTATTTTATGCTGCCTAGACAAACCATCCGAGAAAACGCTAATTTCATTTGTCTGTTTCCACAAGACTCTAAAAACATTAACCACATTTACCAAGATCATGTTTCAAGCGATATGAAAATAAAAGAGTTTAAAAAGTTTTGTAAATATTGCTGGTCTCAACCTCACGGTTTTGCCGTCATTGACTTGTCCTCAAAAAAAGACAATGGAAAATATCGAAGCGGATTTGACAATTTTTATTTTCCCAACTCTATATAAAAAGATGAGCGGATTTTATCTCCTTGCAAAAGCAAAAAAAGAAACTCCAACCGTAAGAAACAGCGTCATCCAAACTGAGTTTGACAACCCCATCGAATTCGAGCCTAATAAAAAGTATGAAATGGCTCTTGTTGGCTTTGACTCTGTTCACAGTTACACCAACATCAATTCGACAAATAATGTTTTCAGATACAGCCCTAACGCCGGTTCAAACAGCTACACCATTCTCATCGAAGAAGGAGCGTATGAAATTAGCGAGATTAATGATTATATTCAGAAGGAAATGGAAAAACAAGTTGGAAACTTGTATAGAGTGGATGGTGTTGTTATCGGTGCAAACCTAACCACTTTAAGAACTACTCTGAAATTTGGAAAACCTGGAGCCACAACAAAATATTGGGTGGATTTCAACGTGAATAACAGTTTAGCTACTGTTCTTGGATTTAATAAAGAAGAATATACCTATGTAGAGAAAAAGGAAGATCCAGCAAATCCAGATAAAGTTACAAGTTATATTGACTATTACGAGTCTGAATCACTTTCGAGAATAGATGATATAGCCATCATCAGAATCACAAACGATGTTATTGGATCCTCTTATGATAACGGAAAAAGAACATCTGACATTTACTCTTTTCATCCAGACTCTCCTCCAGGCTATAAAATTAGCGAAAAGCCTTTCCACTTGATATATCTGCCTATCATGGTGGGTAGAATTTCAAGAATGGAAACAAGAATTGTAGATCAAAACGGTAACTTGATCGACTTTAGAGGTGAAGACATTATCCTCCGATTTCACGTTAGAGAAAGAATAACCTCTGTGCTTCAAGATCTTTTTACGAGCAGCGCAGTTCAGCGATAATTTTTTTCTTTTATTTAAAAAATGAGTTACCAAAAAGTAAAAATTAACATCTCGCAAAGTCAATCTGACAAAATAAAAAAAGCCATTCAAGATAAGACTGATGTCAATATAAGACTGTCTCATTCAGATCTAGAAGGCGAACATGTTCTCGCTATCACTCGTGCGCAATTGAACAAAATTACAAAAGCGTATGAAGCTGGTAAAGGAGTCACTCTTAAATTGAGCAAGAGGCAATTATCATTCAACTCAACCATTGAAGGCGGATTCATCGGAGCTCTTCTACCTTTATTGGGTATGTTAGGCAGCACTCTTTTCACAAGAGTAGTTCCTGCTCTAGCCACCGGATTGTTAGCAGGTGTAGGCTCTTCTGCTGGTTCTGCTATGGTTGACAAAATTGCAGGAAGAGGCGTCGTTTACTTGAAAAAGAATGGAAATGGAATGAAAATGACTGCTGCAGGATCAGGAATCTTTTTAAGACCTTGGGTAAAACCTACTATTGGTGAAGGACTCTTTGTTAAAAATGGAAAAGGTTATCAATCTATTGGATCTGGCTTATTGCTCGGACCTAACTCACCCTTCTCAAGCATACCCTTTTTAGGTGCTATTCTATGAAAATGTAAATTTTATATATATTGCTGATATATAAAATTATTCTTTACTTGTATCTAAATTTGCTTTCATATTACTAACAATTTTTTCATTATAATGGTGATAAATTCTTTTTGCTGAGAAAGCATTCGATAACCCTTTAACCTTTGTTTTTTTCATTTCAATACGATTATATACACTCATAATAATTTTTAATCTTCTTAAAACTTCTTCTAATGGTGTCGTTTTAATCATTTCTATAAACGATATTTTAACACACTTTGGAAGCTTTCGAACGTTTTTTTCGAATTTAATATATCGACTAGATTTCTCAGTAGAACATTTCACTTCTTCACCACTAAGCATATTAATAAGATCATCTTTATATATCGCATCCATTTTTTATATATAAAAAGAAATTTATTTAACTCAAAATTAAAAATTTTTTTATTTTACTATCGTTGACGATAATATAGAACAAATACGATAGCTCATTAAAAGAATTAACTCGCTCTCATTAAAAAAATGAGCATTGTCTTATTAAACGCAAAAATCATGGAAAAGTTTGACAAGGATAACAGTGACGATATAGCGCAGTTAAAATCCATATTTCTTCTTTTAGAAAACAAACACGAACTATCAGATGAAGCTCTTAAACATCTGTTGGAGACAAAAGACGAATTGGATAAACGCAAGACTGAAAAAATAACGTTTATCGCCAGGACAAACCATCTCATTCAGCGATATCAAGACATATTGCAGACGCAGCTTTCGTTTGAAGATCGTGCTAAATTTGACGATGAAAAAAATCAACTTCAGCGTCATTATTTTACCATCGCAGAAGAAACGCTTTCTCAACGACAGTGGACCGATATTAAAATTGCTCAAAAACTTGTCTTGCATACGAAATGTAAATTTTGCATCAACGACGATCCGAGCCAGTTTGAAATGGACGACAGCGATAAAAAATACTGTCTCTTGTGTTCGGGTCAGCAAGAAATGTTAGAAACAACTGTCCCGTATAAAGACTACGACCGGTCCAATTCGGTAAACAAATATACTTATTCGCGTATTATTCATTAGAATGCATAAAACAATATCAAGGCAAAC
The DNA here is from genome assembly GCF_058129835.1 of Hydra viridissima. Lineage (NCBI taxonomy): Eukaryota > Metazoa > Cnidaria > Hydrozoa > Anthoathecata > Hydridae > Hydra > Hydra viridissima. The sequence goes on from NW_028324303.1 coordinate 5,681,693, forward strand.
AAAACTGCAAGATTCCTGAAGAAGTCTTTGAAAAATTGGAGAAAAAATTCAAGGCGTTAAACTTATTGATCGATTCTGAAAACACAAATGTAAAATATTCTCGCATTACCAAAGAACACATTTTAATCTTTTTAAAACAACTCAACTATACCAATCAGTATGAAAATGCCAACTATATCTATTACGTGCTTGTCGGTAAGCGAGACGATATAGAATACCTCGAAGAACAGCTTATCAAAGATTTCAAAGATTTGTCTTTCTTATACGATCTGGTGTACGGAAAAGACAAACCAAAAGAATTGAAAAGAAAAAGTTTCATGAACGCCCAGTACATTTTGTTTCAACTGCTCCAAAATAGAAGTCATCCATGTCGGCTGGAAGATTTTTCAGTTTTAAAAACCATTGACAAGAAAAGATTTTACGACGACATTTGCTCCCATCTGTTTGCAAAACTCGGGTGGAATTTTACCCCGACCTTTTAATTATAAAACCGTGCTTTACATTTATGGACTATGATCAACTCTTCAGACCTGATGATTAATATAAACTCAGAACACGATGTTATCCTGAAAACATTAACTATAGCAAATCACAATATTATAAAATGTTAATGCTGTACTAAGAAAATGTCAATGAGCCAGAATGCACAATTCATGATTGCAGAAAATTAAAAACACGACGCCATCTTGAATTCCTTAAGTATGGAAAAATGTCAATGTGCCAGAATCGATATTGTGTCTTGAAAAATGTCAATGCATATAGAAAACTGTCAATGTCCTAGAATCGGCAATTCATAGTAGTTATGTATGTATGTATGTATGTATGTATGTATGTATGTATGTATGTATGTATGTATGTATGTATGTATGTATGTATGTATGTATGTATGTATGTATGTATGTATGTATGTATGTATGTATGTATGTATGTATGTATGTATGTATGTATGTATGTATGTATGTATGTATGTATGTATGTATGTATGTATGTATGTATGTATGTATGTATGTATGTATGTATGTATGTATGTATGTATGTATGTATGTATGTATGTATGTATGTATGTATGTATGTATGTATGTATGTATGTATGTATGTATGTATGTATGTATGTATGTATGTATGTATGTATGTATGTATGTATGTATGTATGTATGTATGTATGTATGTATGTATGTATGTATGTATGTATGTATGTATGTATGTATGTATGTATGTATGTATGTATGTATGTATGTATGTATGTAATATATGTCTTACAGAATACTGATTATACTTTGAATTAGAGCCTTAAACTCTAAATGTTTAGAAAAATGGTTTGTTATTTGGAATTCTGAAATGCCTTTGAAGTGTGAAGTAAAATGTAGTATAGCACAACCAAAAGAAAACTGTACTACCCATTTATTTGAAAGAAGACTAGCAAAAAAAACTTCTGATTTTTTTTATTAATAGAAAAGTCCAAGTTTGCAAATCAAAAACTAATGTTGAAAAATGAAATGACCAATGTTCGTGCATTGAATCAGGCTTAATGTCTCCTTACTGTCTTACTGTCAATTACTGATTACGAAATATACGAAATATAGAATGAAAACGTGATTTTTAAGTATTTTAGTCGATGTTCAATCTGTCCACCTAAGTAAAAGCAATATTAATTAAAAAAGGTAAATAAAAAAAAAAAAAAAAAATTTTAGAGATGAATCTTCCATCTAGGTAATGATGCAAAACCTACGGTAGATTAACAAAATATTTTTTAACGTTTAAAAAAAAATATTTTTAAATGGCTAATAGCTTAACAATTAAAAAAGCTGTGCGATTGCATCATTCTAAGAATATTACTTACGATGTTTAGTTAAAAACATTATTCACTTTTTTTGCTCTTTTTAACAAGGTATATAAAGTTTGTTAAAAGCTTGTAAAAAAAGTCATCTGAAAATAAATTTCTTTCTTTTGTTGGAGGCAATGTTGTGTTTACATACTATATTTTTTAAAAACAATAGTTGGTCAAGGACTAAAGCCGTTTTATGAGTTCAGTTAAAGATATAAATAAAAAATATATATATTCTATATTTAAAAAAGTTAGAAAACAGTAGGAAAATTTGAAACTTGCATCTAATTAAATTTTAAAAAGGTTCAAAAAACGTCCAACCAAAATCTATCTTAAATTTTAAAAAATATTCCTGTGAAAAATTTTAAAAATATTTCTGTATAAAATGGTTGAAAAGAGACAACTACGCATCTTGGCATATTTTCAATAGAGACCTTTTTGTGTGTAAATGCTTTTTCTGAGATTTGTCTATTATTGGATGAGTTATTTAATGCGAAGATCCAGCATTACCCGATAGAATTGAGCAATGACACCTGCAATGTATCCCACTCAAAACTTATAGTCATACTTTCTATAAATTTCGTTCTTTCAGAATGCAAAAAACTATAGACTGGTTGGATAATATATAGAGGAGAAAATGATGTACCAAAGGGATGTGCTTAATAAATGAATTGCTGCAAACGAAAAAGTACAAGCTATAGAATTTCGACGAGAAGGAAATTGTTTGAAAGCAAAAGTTTAAGTTCTACGGTGTTATGAAACCAGGGGGTTCGACAGTTCATATTTAAAGTTAAATACAAGATTGAGTTTACAACGTTAACTGGTAAATCAATTCACTTTACAATCAACACAACATCTTAATAGAACTGCTATATTTGCAGCAACTTGAATTATCTTCAGCAATTTGCAATATCTGACGCAATTTACAATATCTGCAGCTAAACCTCGAAAAATGTTGAAGACAAACACGTTTAACGAGAAAAACTTTTTGTGAAAAGATAAAGAAATACATTCAAGAGAGTTTCAGAGAAGAACCTATACGTTGATATTCTCCTATGTATGTGACCTCCATTTTTGTTCCTTAACATTTTGAGAATTTTTTATTTCGGTTTTAGAATCTCTAGAGAATAAATTGGTATTATTAATTTTTTTGTAATATTTAAGTAATTTTTACTCTTTTTATGTTATTGTGAGATTTTAAATTAACTTTTTAATTTCAAACTATAGAATTGGAAGATCAAAAGGAATCTCGCAAGAGAAACAGGAGCTGATTATTCAAAAAGTTTTAAAAGATTTTTCTCAGCATCAAATTACAGCTCAATTTTCAGTCTCCAAGATTTTATTGTCGTAGGACAAAAAGCGAGGTGGTGCATTAGTCAAAAAATTTACAAGACGACCTCGCTTTAGCTCTCAAAAAGACGATCCGAGACTAAGAAAGTAATTGGTAAAAAACCACTGTTAAAACAGTAAAACAACTTGCTTTAGCGTGCCACCCACTATTTACCGCATAAATTTACCCGATTTTATTATAAAAAAGATGTAATATAAAATGGGATCAGTTGATAAAAAAAGTTTATCCATGCGACAACTTTGAAGACATCTTTTAGATTACTAAAAATTGCTTAAGAACCATTATATATTACCATTTTTTTGCTTTTTTGTCTGATAATTTAATGCAAATAGTTTAAAGTACCAAAAAATATTTTTAACATGCCAGGGTAAAAGTGTAAGCAAACTGTATTCTGATCAAATGGAAACGACTTCAAGATATTTGATGATGTCACGAAAAGTTTTATTTACTTTTTTTTTTTTTAGTCTATTTTTTCTTAAATTTTTCATTTAAACTAAAAGAGGTTTAGGTTGTTTTTTTTTTTACTTTTGAGACACGGACTCTTCTGCACATTTTTTTCAAAAGCCAAGCCAATTATTTAATGATTAACTTAGCTCTTTTTGTGTATGTCTAGACAAGCTAATTCTTATTTTTGAATCAACAAACTTTGATTTTTATTCCAACTAGAACTTTTGACACCTGTCAAAAAGATTTTCTCTCTTTCTAAATTCATCTTTTGTCCGAAAGAGAGCAAATATTCTATCAACTTAAGGAGAAAATAACTTTACGACGTCAAACTTAAACATAAAAAAGAAGCACTACTCAAATGAGATCGTATCCAAATATACATTCTAGCCTTTATAAAAAGGAGATCGACAATAAGAATGAGGGGTAAAGGAATCTAAAGAGAGCCATCCAAGCTTTATGAGAATTATAAAGCTTAAATAGCGTTCTTTAAATTCCTTTCCCCCTCATTCTTATTGTCTATCTCCTTTATTTAGAGTATAATCTCGTGATCTCGTAATTTTGAACTGTGTCAAAAGTTCTAGGTTATGAGATTATATTCTAAATTATGAATGGAGTAAATAGCATCTATAAATATACTCAATGCATTATGAATGTTTACTTCGCGCCATGACTCAATATATTGAACAGAAAAAAATAATTACTAATTTATATTTAGCAATATTTTCAAAAATAATTAATTATATATAGTTGAATATTTAAATATACTGCTAAAAATATAAAGTAATAACTCTAGCCATCTTTTAGCAGCGCGAAGTTTTACAAAATTCATTTTCTAACGACTCAATGAAAGAGGTTAAGTTTAATGTTTTATTGGTATTTATTGTCATATAAATTTTATTGTCATATGAATCTTATTGTCATATGATCTTATTGTTTTTTTGCCATGAGAAAGATTTTTAACTATAAAAAGTTTTTTGAAAATTAAAAAAAAATTTGTTATGATAATTTTATTCGTTACGATTATTTGTTATGATAAATATGAAGTATTCCATGTTGCGATATGAGGTCTTACATGTTGCAATATAAGGTATCTCACGTGAATCGTTAACAAGTTATTGAATCAGAAATTTAAAATCTTTCCTATAGTTAAGTAAAAAACACTTTCGCAACTGAAAAAGCAATAGCCACATTTGCGACGAATAAAAATTCACGTATTTATTATTTTATCCACCACTGAATTTTTGACTTTAAAAAAGTCAAAAATTCAGTGGTGGATAAAATAATAAATACGTGACCAGCACATTTAGAAAAATACATTTTATTCTCTGCAATTGATGACAGTTTATGTAACATTTTTTAACTTTTGCAATTTTTAATGTTACCACATATATCTTTAAAAAAATTACTAAGTTCTCTTTGATTTTTCTTATTTAACTAACAATTATGTTTAAAATACCTGGAAAATTAGTAGAAAAAATAATTAATGCAGAAATAGTTAATTTCTATCTTCCTTTGTTTCAAATGCAATTGCTTTTAGAATATTTGTTTGACTGCGTAATATTATAGGCATAGGATAACTTAATATGTTATGAGAAGAAAGTCACATCGCACCTCGGCTGAGCAATTAGTATTTTAAAGACTTAAAAATAGTGTTGTTATCGACTTTGACTAAATCGACTAAAAGTCGACTAGTTGAAAGTCGAAATTAGTTGACTTTGAAAAATCGAATAGTCGATTTAATCGACTTTGGGTTTCCTACTAATCGACTAAAAGTCGATTTAATCGGGATTTTATCCTAATATCCTTATTTCTATTTTTTCACTTGATTTAATTTTATCAATCTTTAATATTGTTATGATGCTAACCAACTAGTAAAGAGGTATCTTTGTAAATAGTTTTTCTTGTAAAGATAATTTATTTGTAGATTGAGCCGTGCGTTTGAATATCATTCAAAGATTGAGCCGTGCGTTTGAATATCATTCAAAGCGGTTTTTTTAATTTAACCAAAATATCTGAACATTGAACCTAATTTGCTGTATCACATAAACTTAACTCTTAATTACTGTATGTACCACCACTTCATTAATATGTTTCCTTTTTCTCATTATGATGACCAGTTGATGCTTTTCAAAACAAAACGTTAAATTATGTGTTATGGTAGGGTAGGGTAGGGCGGGGCTAGGTGAGTAATTTTTACTAAATCTAATAGATCTCTTAAAAGGTACGTCGGATTTACATAATTTTTTCACTATTAGAAATAAAATTTTATCTGCTAAAAACTGCTTAAGGAAAAAAAGCGTTTTTAAATTTGTTTGAGAAAATATTCCCTAAAGTTTACCGAGCTGCTCAACCTTCCCCACCTGGGTAAGTCGAGCAGCTGTGTAGGGTAAAATAAAAATAACGTTAGAAAGTTATAATTTTTTTTCTGAACTTTTGATTTATACATATTATTTACTAAGTAATATTTAAGTATTAAAAATTAAAAAGAAGCAAAAATTTTATAGTTTTAAATCACATTTACATATTTAAAAAAAAAAAGGGTTTCAGATATTATTTTAAATTATTACGAGTATTTAACAATGCTTAATTTAAAAGTGTTTATGGACCTTAAAATGTTTACCAAGCGAAATTTGTTTCTCCGTATCCAATAATACCGTTTTATTAATTAATTTTTTTCAAACCTTCTCAACTTACCATGCCTAGAATAGGTGACACAAAAGCGAGGTTATAAAAAGAGCTATAATACTTTGGGAAAAATGGCTTAGCATAATCGAAAGTCAAATAAATGGGTAAAATATCAACACTTAAGTGATGCCAGATAAATGTTTTTTTTAAGAATCTAAAAGAAAAATAGCAAAAAAAAATTTTTTTTTTTTTTTGGTCCAAAATCGAAAAAGTGCCCGTGCATCTCACTTGACCGCCATCCAACAACCATTTGATGCGCATTTTATTACCATTATATATACCTATCTTTCATCCATTAGATGTTTTGTCATTTGATGCGTAGTTTTTGAGATATTTTAGTTTCCCAACTTGCCCCTATGTTCAACTAGCCCCGCCCTACCCTACTCAGTTAAGGATGCGAAAATGTTTTATAAATCTGTCACCACAAAAAAAGGTTAGCCGTTCCTCTGCCCCCACCTATCTACGCCACTGTTTTTTATTAATTAAATTTTTTGTTAATTTTTTGCTTTAGTTGTTATAAAAAAGAGATATGAAATGCCCATCCGTGCTTTTTTTCTTTTCTTTGTGATTGTAATTTCCGTTTCATATATTTTGTTTATTCAAATAAACAAACTGTCAAGCAACATTAAAGTATATGACTATAATAAAATTTTTTATTCAAATATTTCGACTAAATCAACTTTTAGTCGACTTAGTCGATTTTCAAAATGTATTAGTCGATTTTAGTCGACTTTGAAAAATACATTAATCGATTTAGTCGACAGTCGAATAATTTCAAAGTCGTAACAACACTACATAAAAAGAGTGGAAATTTATATAGAGAGATTTCAAGAGTAACTGAGCGTTCTGTTGGAATGGTTCAAAACACTTTAAAACCACAAAGAAGTGTGGAACCTAGAGGTCGCAAAAGAAAAACAAATTACCGAGAAGATAGATTTATTATTCATGATGCTAGATAGGATCCGTTTATCTCCAGCAACACTATTAAAAAAGATTAGAGTTAAATATAACCTAACGTTTTACGATTATAGGACGTTTAGTTGAAGTAAATTTATTTTTAGGATCACCTAGAAGTGTACTTTTATTTTAAAAAATGACATCTAAAAGCCAGAAAAGAGTTTTGTCTTGGAAAAATAAGAAACGGGGCTTCGTTTTGTGCGCAGACGAATCTAAAATTAATACTTTTACCATCAAATAAAAAATTTGACCCACATTACACTAAAAAAACTGTAAAACTTAGTGGTGGATGCATTGTGGTCTGAGATGTTTCTCGTCATCTGGTAATGGTCCTATTTACTTAATAACAGACACTATGACAGCTGAAATTTATGTTAATATACTTCAAGAAAAAATGCTTCCGGATGCTGAAGAAAACATGCCATTGCTTTGGATGTTTCAACAAGGTAACAATTCAAACCATATGGCTTCTATCGCTGGTTCCAAAATGATAGTATTAAACAATTGGATTGGCTAGCACAATCGCTAGATTGAAATCCAATAGAAAATTTATGGAAAATTGTAAGAGTTGCGATAGCAAAACAAAAGCCTATGAACAAAAAGGATCTGTGGGAGGCTGTAAAAGCATCATGGTATGCTATTCCATTATCAACATGCCAAAAATTGGTCAACAGCACGCCCAATAGTCTTATTGAAGTTAAGAAAAGTAAAGGACATGCAACAAAATATTAACTAATTGTTGTAGGTAATGTATAAAGCAATAACATACCTTTTTGCGAAGATAAAAAAATAAAGTTGTTTCTGTTGTTTATTATTTTATTATTTATTTTAACTATGTATTATATAAATATTGAACTTTCTTGATTTTTCTCAAAATGAAATCAAACTATTTCTGTATTAATCATTTTTTCCACTAAAGTTCAAGCTACTTTAAACATAATTGTTAGTTACATAAGAAAAATCAAAGAGAAATTGTTAGTTACATGAGAAAAATCAAAGAGAAATTGATAATTTTTTTAAGATATATGAAGACTCCACGGGAAGAAACGGCAGGGTCACATTTTGAAAGTTTTGACTTTTTACACTTTCTAGCTTTACTAACCATAATAGCATATTTTGTATTTGAATTCAAATCAAATAAATGATTTGATGCATATTTAAAGTTTTTCTAAATTTTCCTAAAACTTCGAAACTTATAAAGGTTTAAAAGTTTAATAATGATTTATCTCAAAATTAAAAAATGTGACCCTGCCGTTTCTTCCCGTGGAGTCTTCATATGTATTAAAACTAAACATTATAAAAATTAAAAAAACGTTATAAAAATTATCATCAATTGCTGAGAATAAAATGAATTATTCAAAGTGTGTTGGTCAGGTATTTATTATTTTTTCCACCACTGTATAATAAACAAGCGCAAACAATAAAACCTTTGACAAGGTTCGTTTACAAAGTTTTAGTAACTTTAATTATGTTAATATTATATTAATAATTACAGGTATTAAACTTAACGAAACTGCTTTTTACAGGTCAACAAGCTGCTTGCTCTGTTTCTATTATGTCTTGGAAGATGCAGTAAGTTACAACTTTTTTGATCAGCACCAATTATTACAACGTTATTTGTAAGATTCTGATAATTTGAACTTTATTGTGTTTTTTTGATGTTGAGTTTAATACTATTTTTTTATAAAATAAAATAATGAAAATAACTTCTCTCAAATAAGAATAAAAATAAACATAGAAATAGAAATAAAAATGGAGATAAAGATAAAAGTAGAAAAAAAATCTAGTAAGAGAAATAAAAGAAGAAATAAAAATAGATGAAATACTTAGTATATTTTATAGAGCTGATCTACATAAAGGAAGATGTTCAAATACAAAGAAGTCAGTTGTTAACAATTCTTACTACTCTTCCTTACGAATATGAAATATCGTTCGAAATCAAACCAACAGCTTACAGCGATCAACCTTTTGCGTGCATCATACATTTAACCCTCAATACGGATAGCTCAACTTTAGGAGACAGAATATACGGAATCTGGGTTAATAAAAATCATCAACTACATTTTAGTTTGTCTATAAGTGGTGACCTTTCTCAGTATTACGCAACAGCAGATATCTTACCAATAATGAAATGGACAAAAATAAAATTAACTCAAACGGTTGTTAATAATCAATACACTACTTCACTTTATGTTGGGGAAGTAAACGTGTTGACAGCTCTAAACAGCGATCGAAGAGCATTTGAGAATGTCAAGGTATATTTGAGCGATCCATGGTATGATATACAACCAGGCTTTATTAAGAATCTGTATATTACCAATGCTGTTGTAGGTAGTACTATAAAAATATTTATTTCTAGTTTTGTTTTTAGATTAAAATTTTTTAATGAAGTTAACAGCTATTGTTCATTTTTAAATGAAGTTAACTACCATTGTTTTGTGTAATTTCTCTATTGGGTTGTTAAAAAAGTAATTTCGTTTTTTCCCAAAAAAAAAAATACGACCCGGTCTTATTTTTTCTCACCCAACTTCATACTTAAGCCGCGTAACCATTATATATTTAGACAGCTGATATAGCAGGGCTTGTTTGTTAAAAGATTTGTTTGACTCTTAAAATAGTTTTTCTTTGGTGTCCAAGATGAAAAGTTGAAATTAAAGATGAAAAATCCAAAGTATTTTCGGCAAATGTTACTCTTTTACTATTGAAAAGATAAAAATGCAGCTCAAGCAAAGCAAAAGTTATCTGATGTGTATGGAGAAGATGTATTGACAGAACGACAATCCCAAAATTGGTCAGTTAAATTACGTTCCGATGTTGAAGATGCAACACATTCTGAAAGGTTCTTTGATGAAGGCAAAATAAAGGCATTGATAAGTGCAAACTGTTTGATAACAACTCGTGAGATAACTGAAAGATTAAATTTATTGAGTTCGACCGTTTATAATCAAGAGAAACTTTTGGTTTTATTTCAAAACTTAAAATATAAGTTCCTTATATTCTTAAAGAACGAAATTTGCTTAGTTGTATTAACAATGATTTACTTCTCAAACGTCAAGAAAATAATCCATTTTTGAAGCGAATGATTACTATTGACGAGAAATGGGTTGTTTACAAAAATGTTAAGCACAAGAGATAATGAAGTAAAAAAGATGAACCAGCTCAAACCACTTCGAAAGCCGATATTCACCAAAAATAAACGATTCTATCTGTTTGGTTGGATTTTAAGGGAATCGTTTTTTTGAGCTTTAACCAAACTATACCATGGTTAATTCTGAAGTGTACTGTGATCAGCTGGACAAAGTGAATAATTCACTCAAACAGAAAAGGCCAGAATTGATCAATCGAAAAGGTAAAGTGTTTTACCAACGTAATGCAAGATCTCATACAAGTTTGGTTACTGGCCAAAAGTTTTTGTAGCTTGAATGTGATATACTACCACAACCACCACAATCTCCAGATTTGGCACCTTCAGACTAGTTTTTTGCCTTCACTTAGACTAGTTTTTTGCCTCCAAAGATCATAAGCTTTATAAAGGTGGAATCCAATCTTGTGTCTGCAAGATGGCAAAAAGTTTTTCGACCAAAAAGGAGAGTATGTAATTTATAAAATGTTTACACACTCAAAAAAATCTTCAATTTTGCCAAAAAAATCTTCATTTTCACCACAAAAATCTTCATTTTCACCACAAAAATCTTCATTTTCACCACAAAAATCTTCATTTTCACCAAAAAAAAACGAAATGACTTTTAGAACAACCCAATATTAGTATGAATTCTACATTTAACATATTTAATTCTTTATTACAGTTCCTAGAATATGAACAAGTTTTTTCACTGTTTTATTAGACAACTTTTACATCACAGAAGAAACAAGTTTAGTTCAAAACCGTTTGGTTGCAGTTCTCAATAAACTTCCTAAAGAATATCAGCTATCATTTGAAATAAAACCAACTCAATTCCTAAATGATTCAACCTGTGTCGTCCATTTAACTAATGGGGAAGGTGATGGCTTATACGGTTCTATAACTCCATTACTATTAATTGAAGCAGATACGTTTGTTTCGGTGTATTCAGCTATTAATAGCGATTGGAATTATTCTTCACCAATTGAGATGTCTATGCCGCTATTAAATTGGACAAAAATTAAAATAACTCAAATATATTTTGAAAATAACTATATTTTCTTCATTGAAATAGACGAAACACGAGTATATGAAATTGTAAACAACAATGCAAGAGAGTTTGAAAACGTTAAAGTTTACTTGAGTAGTCCATGGTTCCCAGTACAACCCGGATATATTCGAAACTTCATTATCACAAATGCAATAGCAGGTAAAGAATTGTTGTGATCCATTTTAACTTTTGATGCTTGTTAAAAACAGCCGTAAAAAACTGCAATATTTTTCTTCAATAAATTCTAAAAAAAGAGGCAGTGATCTGCAAAACCCTTTTTTAATGCTATTTCCATGCGTTTCGCGCTTTTTCTTTAAGAATTACTTTGATTGCTTTTTCAAAGTTTACACTTTTAAAATTTACAGTTATTCAACATAAAACCAGACTCTAATAAAATACTCAACAGCAGATTAAAAACTAACTAAAGCAAACATACGAATCAAAGTCTTCATCTTTAACAACCCCATTTATTGCCTCATAGTTCTCATGATTACAACATTATTCCACAATGTTTGCAAGAGCTGTTTGTACCGTCTTTTTTTGGTTCTCTTTTATTATATATAACTTTTATTAAATAAGATAATACGCAGTTATTCTTCAGCAGCCGCTTCTGAGAAATCTGAGCTTTCTGCTAAGTGAGCTATTCCTTTTCCTTTAATTTTTATTGAATTGCTTCACACCAATTCCTTGACCTATTCCTTTTCTTTAGACACTATTTTATACTTAACCTCTTGAATCTTTTTGAGTTTCTTTAAATGTCAAGATGAAATATTTTGATTGCCCACCATATTTTTTGCAGTAGACAGTAAAATCTTTTTTGGGTATAACATTATATCACTATCTTTGTCCTCAGGATGTGATCTAAAACATAAGCTGTGAAGAATTGCTCCTTGATTATTTGGAAGAGTTGTTAATACAGGAGATAAAAATTTTTCCATACCAAAAACGTTTCATCACTTTCAATCTTGAATCTTTTATCAAAACAAAATAAAAAAAATTGGTGCTGTTGTTTTGTCAAAGCAGATTTCAAAATATCAATTAAATTGATTTGTGAAACAGCACTATAACTGCTATAACAATTATCTACATTAACTATCATAATGGGCATGTTCAAATCACCACAAAATGCATTAGTCACTTTTTTCTCTACATAATTAGTTTCTACCCAAAAATCTATCAGTGTATTACTTCCTGCAGAAGATTTATCCATTTGAATTGGTTCTTATGTGGCTGGGTCAGTAGAGGTTTTCCAAAAATGGATTATCAATATGCTTCATATTCAATTAATGATTTTTTTTGTGTGTAGCTTTAGGCGTAGCCATTTGTTTCATAAAGATTGTTTATAGATTAGCTTCTGGTGGAATTGTGAAAGAATGGAAAAATATCATTGGCACCAAATCCATTGTACCAAATACACTCCAATAACAAGGTAGAAGTCAATGGGATGTTTGTGCTAGCATTTCAGCTATAATGATGAGATTCTTCATAGCTAAATCAATTAATTCAATAATGTGATGAGATCCAAGGCCATCCGAAAAGAGAGTTTGAGGTTAATCAAGTCATAAGTGTGGCAGGAATGGTTCAAAAAACCAAAATAATGCTTTTCCCTGTTTAATTTATCCAAAATCGGAAACACCCCAGGTATTTCGTCTGGGAGCTGTAACAACTTCAAAGGTATTTAAGGCTCCCCTTGTTTTACTTACTACATTAATATGACGAGGCACACAACTGCCTAAGGCACTAATTTTGATAATGGTGGTTCTTATTTCATAGTTTGAGTGGGAGTCATAACTCTAGCTAAAACCAAAAGTTCATAAAACCAAATTTATAAACATTGTTTGAAAGAAAATAGTAACTTTAATCAAGTTCCATACTTTTAAATAAAATTTAAATAAAATGTTTTATAAATACATTTTAAATACAAATAAACACATTTTTTCGCTATATTCAACAAGTGCTTGCTATAATAAAGCGTGTACACGAAATAAATGTGAAAGTAGAAAAACAACTAAAAAAAAGTACTCCTCAATTTTTATTTCGAACTAATTAATAATTTTAATACAATAATATAAGAAGATCAAACATTAAAAAAAAATTAATTATTCCTGTGGGAATCTAATAAAATTTCGAGCTTTTGCTTTAGTGGTACCCATATGCTTGCGCACAGAATAAGAATCAAAACTATTTGATGCTTTTTTAAATGATATTTTAATATCTTTAATTTTTCTGCAAAGCTTTTTTGTTTTTTTCATTTTTCTTTTAATAATAGCCCAGTACTTTTCAATAACTCTCAATTCTGGGCAGTTTTGAGGATTTTCTGTTTTAGGCACAAATTTCACATTATTCTTTTTATACCATTCCATAGCTAGTCTACAATAATGAATTGATGCTAAATCAGGCCAGAACACAGGTCTGTTATTGTGTGATTTAATGAGAGGTAAAAGGCGTTTTTGTAAACATTCTTTAACATATATTTGACCAGAAAGTGTGGACTCAGAAATATAAGGTCCTGATTTTTTGCCACAACTGCAAATAGCTTGCCAAATCAAAGCTTTTTTAGCGAGCTTGTCATATTTTGTGTATTTAAATTTCTTATCTGCTTTTCCTCTATATTTGGCAATATAATAAACAGCACCAGGAGTTTGTTGATGATCGTACTTGATATAAGTTTCATCATCTTCAATAAAACACAAATTTTTAGAAATAAAATTGTCATACAACTTTCTGCCGCGGGTTCTTGCACTTTTTTGTTGGGTTTCAGAACGGTTGGGCACTTTTTGTGCTTTGAAAGAATGAAAACCATGTTTGTTTCTAACTTTTGCAACGAAACTATGAGAAACTCCATATATTTTTGCGCGTTCCCTGAGTGAAAGGCTTGGGTTATTCTTAAAACTGTTAACCAGTTTTCTAACTAGTTTTATATCTTTAAAACCTTCCTTTCTTCCACCACCAGATTTGCGTTTGATCAATTTTGTTTGAGAAAAACGTTGAATAACACGACTAACGGTGTATGGATGTATTTGCAACGATTTTGCTATCGAATTGTAATTGGCATTTTTGCATGAAGGTATCTATTCTCATCTGCACTTAGTTTAACCTCTTATTCAACCTCTTCTTTCTTTCTTTGTTTTTTCAATGAGATTCGTTTATTTTTCAATAATACAAGCAACTATGTATACGTAAAACAATAAATAGGTTTATCAAATGAAAGTAAAATCAAAAATGATAAAGATTAAATGGTTTTAATTTTATTTAAAAAACCTACTTTTTCAGATTGGGTTTAAAATTTATCGTTAAAGAATATCAATTTTTTTTTGTTGAAGAAACTAAGTATATATCACTACTACAATATGCGGATTCTGGGACATTGATACTTTTCCATACTTAAGGAATTCAAGATGGCGTCGTGTTTTTAATTTTTTAATTTTTTAATTTCTGCAATCATTTTTGTTGACTTACCTTTTTTGTGTCCTCGTGTTCTAGACCAAAGAGTTGATCATAGTCCATAAATGTAAAGCACGGTTTTAGTTTGTAATGCCCAATAGCCAAGGTGTGAATTCCGTCTTGCAAGATGTGTCTTTTGTCATCGTTAGCGCTGAGTGCGACTTTGTTGATTTCTTCGGTGTAAATGTTATGCTGATGTGATCGGATAACGTTCATGGTTTGTTATTTTTAAAAAAAATTTATTCTTTAAAAATTTCACCACAAGGTATTGATAACTTCTTGAAAGTCAAGACCTTCATTCAATTTTTTTAAGATGTAAAGACACAAATGACCACAATAAGACGTATCACCAAACTGAACTCTCTCGCTGTTATAATAAACAGAGCTTTTCAAATAGTCAACGAGCTCGACAAGAGGAGGCTGGGCATAAGAGTCAAAACTGTATTTTTTGTCTCCGTCTTTATACCAACAGACCCAATGAAATCCACCAGTGCTTGAATCTCCCGTATTCACGATTCCACATTCTTTTTTCATTGGCTTTTTTGGTAACTCATCCCTAACAAACACACCTTGAAAGTTTTTTAATTTTAACTGTTTAGCAGCCTTTATCAATTGAAAGTTAGTTAAAGCTTCATTAGGTAAAACAATTCCTTCTACATTAATCCATTGAAAGTCGATCATTTTTTTTTAATTTCTTAAAAAGTTTATCCGAATTTTTTAACAAGCGATTTTCATAGAATAGCACCTAAAAAGGGTATACTATTAAAGGGTGAGTTAGGTCCGAGTAATAATCCAGCTCCAGCAGATTGATAGCCTTTTCCAGTTTTAATGAAGAGTCCATCACCGTAAACATTTTTAGTCCATGGGGTGATAAACAATCCTTCTCCACCTAAAGTTTTTATCTTCATTCCTTTCCCATTTTTGCTCATGTAAAAAAGACCTCTTCCAGCAATTTTATCAACCATAGCAGAACCGGCAGAAGAGCCTACACCTGCTAACAATCCAGTAGCTAGAGCTGGGACTACTCTTGTAGCAAGAGTGCTGCCTATCATACCTAATAACGGTAAAAGAGCTCCGATAAATCCACCTTCAACTTTCGAGTTGTATGATAATTGTTTTCTGCTCAGTTTGAGTGTGACTCCTTTACCAGCTTCATACGCTTTTCTAATTTTATTCAATTGCGCATTAGTGATAGCGAGAACATGTTTACCGTTCAAGTCTTGATGAGAAAGCTTAATGCTAGTATCGGTTTTGTCTTGAATGGCTTTTTTAATTTTATCAGATTGGCTCTGCGAGATATTAATTTTGATATTTTGATAATTGCTCATTTTTTATGTATTAAAAATTATTTATTTCACTTCTCGAATATGATATCGTATTGCAATATCCTCTCCACGAAAATCAACCAAATCTCCATTCTGATCAATGATGCGAGTAACCATTGTTGAAATTTCAAACAGTTTAACAGGAAGATAAATCAAATGCATTGGTCTCTCAATGATTTTATAGCCAGGACTAACATTTGGATAAAAGGAGTAAATGCAATTGAGTTGGGTTCCATTAATATAGGATGATCCGATAACGTTGTTAACGATTCTGATGGTGCTAATGCTTGAAATTCTAACGATTTGATCCGACTCGTATTCGGAATTGGAATTTAATTTTCTTTTAGTAAACCCTAAAACTGATGCGATGCTGTTTTCCACGTTCAAATCCATCAAATAATTCATTCCAAGTGTGATGGTTGATTTTAAAGTGCTTAAATTGGATCCGATTTTTATGTTATCGGGAGAGTAGCTGATTTTATTTGCTGTGACGTAGCTAGCGCTTTGAGACGCATAATTTTTTATTGTGTTTGAGACGGTCTTTTGTAAATAATTGTTGATGTCTTTAATGTCATAGCTTCCTGATGGAATGTTAATGTTCTCCCAATGAGCTCCATTGTCCATGCTGTATTTGAAAGAATTGTTTTTACTGTTTACATTTGGAATGCTGTTGTAAGTCTCAAGACCGAGAAAAGCCATTTCATAACTTTTTCCTTCGTCAAAAACGATTTTATCCAAAAATTCAGTAGTGATAACACTTGATTTTCCATCTACACCGATGATTATACCTGTCATTTTTAAAATAATAATTATTTTTTAAATTGTTTTAGAAAAATAAAAAATCATCAAACCCGCTTCGGTACTTTCCCTCGTTCTTTTTAGAAGAGAGATCAATGACAGCAAATCCGTGAGGTTCATTCCAGCAATGATTGCAAAAGGCTTTAAAATCTTCTATTTTCATATCACAGGAAACGTGATCTTGATAAATGTGATTAACGCTTTTTTGGTCTTGTTTAAAGAGACAAATAAAGTTAGCATTTTCTCTAATGGTATGTCTTGGAATCTCGAAATAGTTTTGAGCGAGGTAAAAGCAGTCGACGTTAGAGTGCCTTCCTCGGATGTAGTATTTTTCACATTTGTTTTGATTAGTCAATTGCAAATCGTCAAAGATCATTAAATTGTTTTTGGATGAATCAAGATCTTCAGGTTCAGGTACATCGTCTGCTGTTTCGAAAAATTGACATTCCATATCATCATTGTTGGAATATTTTTTTGAAAGATCGTTAATAACATCTTCATGGATTAAATTCAATTTTTCCATTTCGTCTTGTACATCATCCGTTAACAAATCAACAATATCCTTTTTAGGAAGTTTATTTTCGAACGAGCTTTTGAGTATTTTGTATTCCGGTTGAAAAAGAGATTTTCCAAACACTTGCAAATGATTGTAATCTAGCCATCCAGGTCTTAAAAGTAAATTGAGCAGCAACGTTGTTTTTCCGTATCCAGACTTTCCAACGATGATTCCTCGAATGCTTCTCGGTAAAAGCTTGCTGTTGTTTCTTTTGGTTTTCCCAATTTTACACGACAATTTCATCACTTCCATATTTTTTATATTAAAAAAGTTTTTATATATGTTAAAAAATGTACTGTGTTAAGTGTAGAAGAGAGACTGAAACCATTCACTTGAAAAACGAGATCACAAAAAACAACAAGCATATAGTCAAAGGAGCTTGTGTCGTCTGCGGAAGAGGTAAATGCAAGTTTGTTTCTGCGCATGCGCTTAGTGGAGGAGACTTGGTAGAATCGATCAACAATTTTTCAAAAAAAATAAAGCTTCCATGGGCAAAGTTTCCAGGAGAAATGCACATTCCAGGGATGAACTTTGCAGGACCTGGTACCAATTTAGACAAAAGGCTTACTTCCACAGACATGTATCAAGAGTGGAGCAAACCGGTGGATAGAGTAGACAATGCTGCATATCACCACGATTTAGCTTACAAGTATTTTAACGACAAGCAAAACAGAAATTTAGCAGATCGAATGATGCTTGAAGAAATGAACTCCATTCCAAACCCTACTCAGAGAGAAATAAGCGAGCGAAAAATCATCGAACCCATCATCAAAGCCAAAGCTAAATTCGGATTGGGTGTGAGTGATTTGAAATGGACGGATCAACTTGCAGAGGAGCTTCATAAACCGGTGATTCATCATTTTAAGAAAAGAAAAGTGATTGTGAACGACATTGATGAGATATGGGCTGCTGATTTGGTTGACATGCAATCGTTTTCAAAATTCAACAACGGGGTAAAATATTTGCTCATGGTGATCGACGTGTTTTCAAAGTATGGATGGATTGTTCCGTTAAAAAGCAAAACAGGTCTTGAAGTGGCTGAAGCGTTGAAAAAGATTTTCACAGAAAGAAAATGCGTCAAATTGTGGGTAGACAAAGGAAAAGAGTTTTACAACAGACATGTGAGAGCGTTGGGTGTGCAACTGTATTCCACTGAAAATGAAGAAAAAAGTTCTGTTGTTGAACGATGGAATAGAACAATGAAAGAGAGAATGTTTAAATATTTTTCAGCTAACAACACTAATAAATACATCGACGTATTAGATGAGATGGTGAAAAATTACAACAACACAAAGCACTCTTCTATTAAAATGACACCAGTGGAAGCTAGCGATGAAAAGAATAAAGGTAGGGTCTGGTGGAGTCTGTATGGAAAGGATCAAACATTACCAGCAAAACCAAAATTTTCCATGGGTGATCAAGTGCGAATTGTAAAAAAGAAGTCTCATTTTGAAAAGGGGTATACACCGAGATGGACTGAAGAGGTTTTTACCGTGTCAAATGTTCAGTATACGAATCCACCCACGTATAAAATCGCTGATGCTAACGGTGAAGAAATTCAAGGTACATTTTACGAGCAGGAGATGCAAAAGACCAATCAAGACATATTTAGAATTGAAAAAATCATTCGCAAAACCAAGAGCAAGTCGTTAGTCAAATGGTTAGGATATCCAGACTCGTTTAATTCATGGGTAGATAATAATGAATTGTTAAGTTTGCAAAAATAGACACGCTGTTTTTGTATGATAAGAAAAAAAATTTGAATTTTGAGTTAAATAAATTTCTTTTCATATAAAAAATAACAATGAGTATGTCAGAAAATCAGCGTGCGATGATAGAACGGCTAAATGCAATGAATGAAAGGATAGAACCTCCAACGCCGGAAGAAATTACTAGTCTTGAAGAATATGCGTTAGAGTTGATAGAGAGAGATGAATTTACTTATGAAATAGAAGAAATTTATGAACAATTTATGGAAGAATATACTGAAAAATTTACGCAAGAATTTATGGAAAGATATTATTTAAGCGATGATGATTTTAATGTTTTAGACGAAGCTGCTGTATTTAGTTTGCCTAGTTCAGAAGATGTTGATCCTGAAGATTTACCTTACAATGGACCTTACAATGATACTATAGTTTTAGATTACAATTCGATGAGTGTTGAAGAACAAAATGAATATGATGATTATATATATAATGAATTGTTAGAAGATATGCGTAATGAAACGGGTGGAAACAACTTTATCATTTACATCAATGATGAGGAGGAGAAAAGAAATAGATTAAAGATTGAGGCGTTGATTGAAGGTTTTAAAAAGGATGAATATAGAGTGTGTGCTTCTGCTGCTTAAAACGATAATCATTTTATTCCTCACATATAAAGAATAAAATGATCTAAAAAATTTATTTTTAATATGTAAAATGCATGCTCCTCACAAGTTTTTTAGAAATGTTGCCTCAGCAGAAGTTCATAGTTTGGATTTGCAATTAAAAATTTTGGAAGAGAGGGTTAGAGAGTTGGAGGAAAGAAAACCAAACAACATTATTGTGTCTACGAAAACGTTAGATCATCCACCTTATTTCAACGTTAACAAACAATATGAGATTTTTGCTCAACAAGACATTAAATTTCCTCCTGTATCTCACAAGCAGATATCGTTGTCTGTAGGTTTACAATTAGACAAAGGAATTGCTGTCGTCACTTTGATGAATAAAATAAGCAACCAATTGAATTATTTCAAAAACGATGCTATTTTTTCCGAGTCTGTGGATGAGATATTTATAACCATACACAATTATAACAACAAGGAAGTCACCGTTAAAAAAGGAGAAAAACTTTGCAAGATTAACTATATTGATTTAAAATAGTTTTTTTTATTAATAAAAAATGGAAATATTGAATGAAAAACTTTATCCAGTTCTTCCATCAGCTCCTGTAGATGAAGGGCATGTTTATAGGCTTCATAAAATAAGCGAGATTCAGAAAGAGATAGAGAGTGAAAAAGCAAAGCGAGTTCATCTAAGCAAAAAGTACCATCGCGTGTTTAGGATCATTTCTAATGTAGATAATACAATCCAAACCTTATGCATTGCTTTGGGTGTGACTGGAATTGGTCTTTTATCAACCATCGCTGCTACCCCTGTTGCAATTGCGTGTGAAGGTGTGGCTATTGGAATGGGGTTTTTATCCATTGTAGGAGGACAAGTCAACAAAAAACTAGCATTAAAAGCAGAGAAGCATGAAAAGATCAAAGTGTTGGCAGAGTCGAAATTGAATACGATTAGCGAGCACATTTCCAAAGCGTTGATGGATGGAAAAATAAACGATTCAGAGTTTCAATTGATTATTGATGAGCTTCAAAAATTTAAATCCTTGATGGAGGAAATACGAACCAAAACCAAAAAGGGGATAGATGAAGTTACTAAAGAAAACTTGATCCAAAAAGGACGAGAAGACGCGATTCAAACGTTTAACAATTTGTTTAAGAAAGGATCAACGTAGTCGTAAAAACCAATTTATGTTTTTTTTCCACGTATTTTAAAAAGATGTTTTTCTTTAAAATACAAGACCTGAATAAAAGGGATGAAATTGTGAAAGAAATTAATGATAGACGAAAGAGGATTTATCAGAACAGCGTGAATGACAACATTTCAGATACGAATTTTCAAGCTGATGTGAGCAAGCTATTTAAACCTATCATTGAGAGCAATGAAAAGATGCTTAAAGGAAAATTTGTATCCAAAATGCCTTTTGAAGTGAACAAAGTTGGAGATAAAATGTACATTGGAAAAATGGAGGTTGAAATAGATGGAAATGATATCATTGTCGGTGAAGAAAAGTATAATGGAACAAAAGGTCTTTGGGAACTGATGACTGAATTAACAATACCAAAGAGCTATACCGATGAAGATTTGCAAAATTATGAAAAAATTTTAATGGACAGTGATGCTATAAGATCTGATTCGCAACCGCATAAACCGAAATCATCAAGAAGACCAAAGTATCAACAACTTATTGCTCCTATTTGGGAAAAAATGATGCGTATTGAAAAAGGTAAAAAAGGTCGCGGTGTCATTATTCTTCCAAGCGATCCTAATGCGTTGGTGGAAAAGCTTGAATTGAGTATAGCTGCTTGGCATGCTGGAAACACGGCTTCAAGAAACGAGGCTGTTGCTATTTGCGATGAGCTGTTGAGACAAGGAGAGATTAATAAAGAGGAATATAAATCGTTAATGAAGGCTATTGATAAAATTATTTAAAAAAAATTGTTTTATTTAAAAAAATGCTCATTGTGAACAAAAGAAGATATGTGAAAAAGAACGTTGTTGGTGGAGGTGGTATTGTAGACATGATTAAAAATTTCATAAAAAGAGCAGCTGCGTCAAGTGTATCAAAAGCAACAGTGAATTTGCTTAAAAATGCTGCATCAAGCAAAATTGGGCAAGAAGCGATTACAGCTGCAAAATCTGCTGGGACAGAGTTAGCCCTTTCAGCCATCTCCGCTGCTAAAGACGTGGCTATTGATAAAGGTAAAAAGACCATTGAAAAATTAAAGACTGGTTCATCTATTCAAATTAAGAAAATGTCTAAAAAGAACGCGATTCGAATTCAAGACCTGGTGAAAATGGGGCAGGGCATGAAAATAGTATGAAGATAGCATTCTATTGCGATGACTTGTTATAAACTTGCAATGTCTTGCAATGAGAGACATTTAAATGAATTAAATAATTTTTTTATTATATAAAAAATGATAAGTACTGAGCGATTAAGAGTTACTGAGAACCCAGAGTATGATATTGGTATTGAAAAAGTTGATTTTTTTGAGTACCTTCCAACCAATCTCGATTTAAATTCTTCAGGCACGATTACTTTTGAGATTGACTGTCAATCGATTCAAACAGTACCATCAGAGGCTTACATTCTTATTGAAGGAGTGTTGAAAAAGAGCGATGGAACCTTTTACGATGCTAAAGACAACATTGCACTGGTGAACAACGCTTTGATGTATTTGTTTAATGATGTGACTTATGACTTGTCGGGAGAGCAAGTGGAAAGAGTGATGTATCCAGGTCCAGCCACCACCATACTTGGATTGATGAAATATCCTTATGGATTTCAGTTTGCTGATGGATTAAAACAGATGTGGTATATGGATACGTCAAATCTTGTTGGAAATTCAGGATTCAATGTTAGACGAGACCACTTGTTTGCAGACACTACATCCGTTGGAGCTTTTTCGTTTAAAATTCCGTTGAAACACATTTTTGGATTTTGCGAAACCTATGACAAAGTTGTTTATGGGTTTAGGCATACCATCACCTTTACAAAGAAAGAATGTGATGATGCGATTTATAGAGCGGAGAGCGTTAGTGGAGGAATGATCAACCTTAAAAAATTCAGACTTTATATGCCTCGCGTTGAATTGGATATTTCGAAAAAGACTGATTTCATGAATTTAATAGCTCAAAAAATTCCCATTCAAGTGGCTTATAAATCAAACAAATGTGAAAGACAGCTTATTCCAGCCGGTCAAACAGAATTTACCTGGTCGCTTGGAAGAGTCACTGACAAAAGCATTCCAAGATTTATCTTGTTCGGACTTCAGACAAACAGAAATTCCAGTCAAACAGTTAATCCATCACTATTTGACCATTGTGATGTTAGCAATTTTTACGTGACTGTTAATGGAATAAAGTATCCAAATTACAATTACGACTTGAATTTTGGAGAAAAGAGAGTGGTCATGGCTTATTCAGATGCGTTCTCTTTTGATGATAAATATTACGGTACAAATGAACTTGTTTGTCAATCTGGGTTAAGCTTGCTTGAATATATAAAATTATATCCGTTGTTCTTTGTGGATATCAGCAAGCAAAAAGAAAGAATGACGTCGGAAACAGCTGAATTAGTGGTAAACCTTAAATTTCGAACTTCAACTATTGCAAATACCATTATTTTTGCAGTGGTTATTTCTGACAAACTGCTTAAATTTGTTTCAGATGGAACCAACATGACTGCTGTTTATTAGTTTTTTATCTGAATAAAAACGGATAGCAAAACGGTAAAAGAATTGCGTGAATTAGGTAAAAGCCATGCGATAAAAGGTTACTCGGAAATGAAAAAGGATGAGCTTGTGAAAGCAATAAAAAACACAAGACCAGTCATTGGAGAGTATTCTAAA
This sequence comes from Hydra viridissima, assembly GCF_058129835.1. Lineage (NCBI taxonomy): Eukaryota > Metazoa > Cnidaria > Hydrozoa > Anthoathecata > Hydridae > Hydra > Hydra viridissima. The sequence continues at coordinate 5,705,437 of NW_028324303.1, forward strand.
GAATCATGATTTTTGAATTGACTTAAAAAAAATCTTGGTATAATAAAAATGAGATATACAACATCGTATTTGAAAAATTTGTTGAATGAAAACGGCGTTAGTAAAACAGCAGAAGATTTAATAACGTTGATGATGCTTGCGGTTGAAAATAATTTGATCAGTAAAGATGAGATTTTGGAAAGAGCAAAAGAAAAAAAAGTAAAGCCTCCTCCAAAAGAAAAAAAACCTGTTGATCCAAAATGGGAATGGCTTAGTTTAGTTAAGAAAAAGCCTATCACTGTGAGAATAACCAACATTGAAACAGGTGAGGTGACTGAATACAAGTCTCTTTACAAAGCGATGGCAGGGACTGGACGTGGATGGAGATATTTAGAGCGTCGAGATGGAAAGGTGGATGATGGAATCAAGATTGAATTTTTAAATTCTGAAAAGCTTGAAAAACGTAAAAAGCAGCAAAATTGATTTTTTTAACTTTTAGCATGTTAAAAAATTGACTTAAATAAAATTCTTGGCATAAATAAAAAAAGATGGAAAGCATGCAAAAGGATGATCTTTTAAATGCTCTTGATGATAGCTTTGAGTCAACTTCTGATACGGCTAAATCAAAAAGTTTGCTTAAATTTCTAAAAAACGTAAGAAAACTTCCAAAGGAACATCGAATCATTTTCAAAGAAATGGTTGAAGTAGCACCTTTTGAAGAAGTGATCAGAATTATAAAAGAAGACATTTATCTGCGTAATAAATTCCTGATCGGAACAAATTGGAAGCTAAATGCTAGCGGACGTAATAAATGTCGTATAATCACTGAAAATATTAGAGAGATTAAAAATATGTATTCACGTCTTTCTAAATAATTTTTTAATTCTTTTCACGGGAGAATTAAAAAACGGTAAAAACTTTTCGAAGAAGAAAATATGCTGAAAGTGTGCCAAGATTTAAAAAATTGAATTGACTTAAAGAAAATCTTGGTATAATAAAAATGAGTATCTATTCTTCAAAACCAGATTTAAATGCTAAAGAGCAAAAAATTGAATGCATCGAAAAAAAATTTCTTTCCATTAATAAAATGGGTGATAAAACTGATGCTAAAAAGCAAAAAAATGAAAGTGGCTTAAACAAAAATCTTTCCGTAATAAAAATGGAAAGTAAAACTGTGAAAGAATTAAAAGAAATTGCTAAAGAGCAAAAAATAAGAGGTTACTCTAAAATGAGAAAAGGAGAACTTTTAATGGCTTTGCAGCCACCTAGAGTTGTATCTGCTCCTGCTTCTTTTCGTAGACGAACGACTGAGGCAAGACCTTTGCATACTAATGAAAGGTCTACTGTGGTTAGGTTTGTTAAGCCAGCTGTAAAAGTTTCTGTTAAGCCGACAAAAGTTTCAATAAAGCCTGCAAAAGTAAGACTTGTTGTTAGTCCTGAAAGACCTGTAGTAAAACCTCCTATTGCTCCGAAACCAGCAATCATTCCACCAAGACCTATGGTAAAGCCTCCTATTGCTCCAAAACCAGCTCATTTGCAAAGGCCTATCCTTGACGAACCTGTTTTAGATTCATCGCCTGTCATGACACCTAGACCGGTTCCAGCACCAAGACCTGGTTTATTTTCAACTCTGACGAGAGTTACAAAAAGTGTGACGTCCTATGTTAAAACTAAGTTAAATGATGTTAAAGAATGGGTGGAGCCTTACGTTCCCGAAGTAGTCAAGAATCAGGTAAGCGAAGCAGTGAACAAAATCGATGAAAAGATAAAGTCTATCAAATCGCTTGTATCAAAAACAGAGTATAAACAACCTGCTGTAAAACAACCTGTGGTAAAACCAATTAAAGTAAAGTTTAAAATGACTGAACATTCAGCGGAGAGTTCTGTGAGACAATTTTCTTACACACCTTCTTCTCGATACCAAGACATTGCATCCTTTTTTAATTTGGTAAGAGAGTCTGCTATTCAAACCATGGAAGTGGAAAGAAACACCAGAGTAAGAATTATTTTAACGTGTAAAATGAAATCTGTAAGCATGATGACTGGTGAAGAAGTGACTCGGGAAGCAAGCTTTTCATCAAGATCAGAGATTGTTCTAGCAGCTACAGATGTAAGAACGCTCATAAGCGAAATGGAAGAAAAAGTCTTGGAAAGTAGTGCTAAATACAATGCTTTAGGATCTAATAGTATCCTGTCTAAGATTATAAGGATGGACATTAACTTTACTGCTTATGAACCTATCAGCGGTTCTTCCTATATGGAGCTGCCTAAAGAGCTGAAAGACAAAAAGGCGATCATCAACATGGAAAACAAGGATGATCAATGCTTTAAATGGTCAATCGCTCGAGCGTTGAATTTAAAAAATACGCATAACGAAAGAATCGATGAAGACTTGGTTCTAAAATCAGAAGAGCTGAATTGGGATGGAATAGAGTTTCCTGTTAAGCTTAATAAAATCGATAAGTTTGAGAAAAATAATCCTGACATTAGCGTGAACGTCTTTGGGTATGAAAATGAAAAACTTTACCCTTTGCGAGTATCTGATTTTACAGATCGAAAGCACTGTGTTGATTTGTTGTTTATTTCAAACGACGACACTGACCATTACTGTCTCATTAAAAGTTTGAGTCGGTTATTATCTTCACAAACATCAAAAGGTAAAAGAAAACAACATTATTGCCGAAATTGTCTGCAAGGTTATGACCAGGAAGAAAAGCTCCAAAAACATCGAGAAGACTGCTATAATAACGCTCCAGTAAGAATCGAACTTCCTAAAGAAGGAGCAACTGTTGAATTTAAAAACTATAGCAAGTCTATGAGGGTTCCGTACATCGTATACGCAGACTTTGAAAGTTTCACAAAGCCTATCAGCACTTGCACCCCAAATTCGAAAGAGTCATACACCAATCAATATCAAAAGCACGTTCCAAGCTCCTTCTGCTATTACATCAAATGCTTTGACGACAGCCTTTACAAAGAAAAACCAGTTATGTACACAGCAGAAAGCGATGACGATGACGTAGCTCAAAAGTTTATAACCATGCTTGAAGCTGACCTTATAAAGATTTTCGACAAGATTGATATAGTAAAAAAGAAAGTGGTAACGGATGAGGATGAAAAGAATTTTGAGACTGCAACTCTATGTCATATTTGTGAATCAGATCTTAACAGTGACAAAGTGTGGGATCACTGTCATTTAACTGGAAAGTATCGAGGAGCTGCTCATAACAAATGCAACTTGAATTATAAACTTCCAAAATTCATTCCTGTTGTCTTTCATAATTTGTCCGGTTATGACGCTCATTTGTTCATCAAGAAATTAGGTGGAAAGCTCAATTGTATACCCAACAATGAAGAAAAATATATCAGCTTCTCGAAAAAAATCAAAGTGAGAGAATTCACTGATAAGAAAGGTAAACTAAAGGAAGTAATGAAAGAGCTAAGGTTTATTGACAGCATCAGATTCTTACCCTTCGGTTTAGAAAAACTAGCTAAAAATCTAACTGACGAACAGTGCAAAAACGTAGCTGAACATTATAAAGAAAAAAAACAGTTTAATTTGATAAGGAAAAAAGGTATTTACCCTTATGACTGGGTGAACTCCATTGAGAAATTCACTGAAACGCAATTACCTCCTATTGAAGCATTCTATTCCAAGCTAAAAGATGAATCAGCAACAGTGAAAGACTATGCACATGCTCAAAACGTTTATAGCGAATTTGGATGTAAAACCTTTAAAGACTATCACGAATTATATAATATTTCAGACGTCTTGATACTTGCAGATGCATTTGAAGATTTCAGAAACACATGTCTCAGTCATTACGGTCTTGATCCTGCTTGGTATTACACATCCCCTGGTTTGGCTTGGGACGCTATGTTAAAGAAAACTAAAATTAAATTGGAATTGTTAACTGATATTAATATGCTCAACATGATACAAAAAGGTATACGTGGTGGAATTAGCATGATCTCCAATCGATATGGAACTGCTAATAACAAATACATGAACAATTCCTACAATCCTTCAAAACCATCTACATTCCTACAATATTTAGACGCTAACAATTTGTATGGATGGGCTATGTGTAAGCCTCTTCCTTTTAGAGGATTCAGATGGATGACTGAAGAGGAACTCTCCAATTGGAAATCCATACCTTGCATTCTCGAAGTCGATTTAACCTATCCTGAAAGTCTACACGATTTACACAACGACTATCCTTTAGCTCCTGAAAGATTAACTATTGGAAAAGTGGAAAAGCTGGTCCCTACTTTAAACAACAAGGAGAAATATGTCATTCATCATGAAAACCTAAAACTCTATGAACGGATGGGATTAGTTATTACAAAAATTCATCGTGGTATCACCTTTGAAGAAGAAACTTTTATGAAACAATATATTGACCTCAACACTAGATTAAGAACCGAGGCTAAAAATGAATCTGATAAAGAATTTTTTAAACTCATGAATAACTCTGTCTTTGGCAAGACCATGGAGAATATTCTAAAACGCGTTGATGTTAGGCTTGTTACCACGAGAAAAGAAGTCTTAAAATTATCTAAAAGCCCTCGATATGAACGAAACAGAATTTTTGATGAAAACCTTGCTGCGGTTCACATGAAAAGAACAATTGTCTACTACGACAAGCCTGTTTACTTGGGAATGAGCATCCTCGATTTGAGCAAAACACTCTTGTTTCAACACCACTACGACTACATGAAACCTAAATACGGGGATAAGCTGAAATTACTCATGACTGATACTGACTCTCTGTTTTACGAAATAGAAACAGAAGATTTTTATCAGGACATTGCTAACGATGTACTTGAAAAATTTGACACGAGCAACTTTTCTAAAGACCATCCTGCTATTGAAAACGTTGGGTTTAAAGTAGGGTTAAATAATAAGATTATCGGTATGTTCAAAGACGAGGCTGGTGGAAAACTAATTAAAGAGTTTGTAGGACTTCGTCCTAAGCTCTACTCCTATGAGGTCTTTAATGAAAAAAAAGAAGAGAAAAAATGCAAAGGTATTCAGAAATGCGTAGTTGAAAAGAAAATCACTCATCAAGATTATAAAGACTGCTTATTAAGTGGAAATGAAAAGCTTGCAGCTATGAACGTTATCCGATCACATCAGCATAACATTTACACCGAAGAAATCAACAAAGTCGCACTCAGCGCTAACGATGACAAAAGACACATCTTGCAAGACGGAATTCACACCTTGGCTATTGGGCATTACAAACTAAAACCGTGCTTTACATTTATGGACTATGATCAACTCTTTGGTCTAGAACACGAGGACACAAAAAAGGTAAGTCAACAAAAATGATTGCAGAAATTAAAAAATTAAAAAATTAAAAACACGACGCCATCTTGAATTCCTTAAGTATGGAAAAGTATCAATGTCCCAGAATCCGCATATTGTAGTAGTTATATCATATGTTACACATACGGTGCTTAAATGTTGCCTGTCACATCACCAACATTTAACATACAAGAAATTTTTCCGTTCGGTAAAATATTTCACTTTTGACACAGAAGTTTCGATTGAAATTATTAGTTTATACAACTTTTTTTTGCTCTCTCGAAATCTCGCAAAAAAAAATAAAAAAAAATAGCGATAAGGCTGTCTTTAAGATGCATCCATTTTGTAACAAAAAACTTTTTTACCATTCTGATTTTTAATATCAGTACTGTGATTATGTCTACGCGGTACTGCGATAAAATCCACGCTGCTAAAAACATCAATTAAAAGAAAATTTGAGGAACGGTAATACTTGTTGAAATTCTTTTTCAAATTTCTTTTTACCTAAATTCTGAGTGTATTTCTTTAAGCTTCAACATCAGTTAATACTTTGCCGAATTGGTCTACTGGATATTACAGTAATAGATTAAGAGGAGGGCAATACACAACCGACGAAAACTGCGTTTTATTTTGCTGGCAAAAAGTTCTTGCTGGAGAATTACTTATTGGAGCTGCAAGAGATACTTCTTGGTGTTACTGCACAGTAAAATCATTACTTCAATCTGTGGTTGCACCCGCGGTTCTTAGCAACCGACACATTGAACTCTTATGTAAGATACTACTCGCTTCAATTAGCTGGGAACTTATCACCGGTTTGGTTTTTAAAAAACTATCCTAACTAATCGAATAATAATAAAAAAATTGGATAATTTCCATCTGCTTAGCAGTGAATTTTTTTAAATAAATGCCTAAACTTTGCTTAATAATTTTAGAAAATAATTATTATTTTCAAGTTTTACAGTTTGTTTATTTAGTATCATACGTGATTAAAAATTCATCAAGCTTTTTGATCGGTGAACTGGTGACATTTCATTTGAGAATCAGGTTTTTTAATGAAGGAAACGACAAAAGTTTGTTTTATTTTATCGATGATCTTGAAGAGCCTTTAAAGCGTTCTGGAAGAGTTATTATAACCAACATAGCTGACTATAGGAGATCCTCCTTCGTCACCAGAATATTCCAAAGACATAACGAGACTTACTTAATCAATTACTTGGAAGAAACGTATTATGGGATCGAATTGTATACAGAATTTGAAAATTTGTATGATGTGTTCGCAAAGGTATTTGTTGATAAATTAATTCCTTTTAGATAACATGCGCTCTTTTATAAACCTGTGTCTAATACAAACACGTGAATAATATGTGTATTTTTTTAAATGTTTTTTTAAAAGAAGAAAAAAGTAAATTCGTGTCACTTAGTTGAAATACCCAGGTATCTAAAAAGTTTCAGCCGTATTTCAATCTTCACATTTAAATGCAGGGAATTATTTATCAGGAATCTTTTAGAGATCAAGCAGCTTTTTTCTTAAAAAAAAAAAAAAATGAGGCTGGAGATAATCATTAATTTCATTATTTGGAAAAGTCTGAAAAATCATGTCTAAAGCATTAAGTCTCTAATAAAAATCAAATTTGGTTCACTTTGAAAAAATATTTAAATAAGAGATTTCTTGTAAGTGCACTCACGTATCTAAACTTATGTTACTCTAATTTACATTGTATCTTTTAAAAAATTTTAAAAAAGAATGTTTGGCACAAGGTTGTTTGTAACAAATAAGTGTGTATATATTTAGATAGGAGACTTATCAGTCACAAACGGGCGTATTATATGAGCATTGCTTCTAATCTCAAATTCAAACAGCATTTGGGTATCGTTAACCCCATTTACCATTTTTCGCCCAGAAAAAAATTGCAGTTTAGTAGCTTTGCTTTCAAACTATACAGTCGTGTAAGTACACTTGTTAAGCTTTCATTTTCTTTGTTAAAACCTAATTAGTTAGGAGTATTTGTGATTAGTTATAAACTAATCAAATTAATTTATAAGTTTCATTAACATATGTGTAGTCTAATCGATTACGATTATTTTAGTGATAAGATGTTTTGTCAAGTGAGCATTACAACAAGTCGAGACTGTGTTAATGATCTTGAAAACGTTAATATTTTTCTTCGTCATGAACCAAAGTTGACTTTCAATGGTTTACAATTGGATGGTTTTGTTTTAAACTCCATGAAAGTTATGGAGGAGAAATATTTTACTCTTATTCATGTGAGGGATTGGCTTTACATTCTGTTATTGTTACACAAACATAAATAATGTAATTTTTTCTTACATTTCTATCATTTAGTATTTTTTAAAAGTTTTTTTTTTTCAGGTGGACAAGCTGTTTATTGACTGTTATATAAACTTATCAACATCCTATATTGCCAATAAAAATGACTTTAAATTTGGAATTGAAAATGTCACTGTAATTTCAGTTATCAATTGGTATGAGTTCTTTAATGACAAACCGGTCTTAAAAGTTATGAAACATGTGTTTTTCTTTCCCATTGAAAAGCAACATGATGAAGGTAAGAAAAAATAACAACAAATATAACATTCTAGCACACAATTCTGTGTAATAAAACATGATGCAATAGAATGTGATGTTATACAATACAATGTAATTTTAAACCAGTGTTTCCCAACCTTTTTCGCACCATGCCCCCCCCCCCCCCCTCTAAGCCCTTCTGAAGGGCTTCTTATGCCCCCTTTGTAACATATACATAAATTTTTAAATTCAAAAATTAAATTGTTGTTAAAGAAACTTAAATGATAAGGTTTCGAATTATCCCCCTTGTCAATCAAAATGCTCCACTTAAAGCAGTCCCCGACGTTTAAAGCAGTCCCTGACATTGGGACTGCTTTAAACAGATTTTAAACAAGATTTAAGTGGGTGAAATGAAATGTATAAATAGATCTGTTATTATGAGAAAAATACTTTACAAAAGAAAATTATACTTGTAACGGTAATGTTGGATATTTTAAAAAAAAAGCTATTTAAAAATTTATTTCATTTAGTTATCCTTTTTTTTTTGGGAACAAACTCCGATGAAGGTTGAGTGGTCCAGGTTTCTAATTTATATTCTTTTTATGTGCGTTTTTCCCTTATGAAAAAGATGTAAATTAGAAATCTGGATCATTCAACCGTCATTGGATAATTTAAATAACTTATGATAACGACGATAATTATGAAAAATAAATTATTTTTCTAAAATCTAAAAATTGATAAATCTTGGATGTAAACAAAATGTGCATTGAATATTGTATAAATTTGGATAAAATCCAAATTCGCGTACTTTTAGAAAGCAAAAGTACATTATGTATTTATAAATGTTACAATTTTTTTTTTTGTTGCATTTGTATTTATATCGAGTATAAATTTCAGGTAACGTTACTCGTATAGCTCCAATTTGGAATCACTTTTAGCAAAATGGGACTTCGTTCCTAACTAAAAAGTATCAATATGAATGTAGATCAATTCACAAAAGGTATGTGCTTGTAAAGCGTCCAGTTTTAACAACTAAGTACCAGACTTTTTTGGAGTTTTTTTTGTTTGCTCGATGGAGAAACGGTAAAAGAAGTATTATTTTTTAGTGACAGTTTTTTTCGTTTTTTTTTTAATTAAGTTTTTCCTTTTTTTTAAGATAATTTATGACTTATTTTTACCACGGTAAAAATGTATCATAAAATTGAGTCACAGTGAAACAAAGAGAACAGATTTAAATTGTCTCATGACTCAAACTTTATTACTATGGTAACTGAGGGCTTATCCAACAAACTGTAAATATTTGATGGCTTTAAACGTTAAATTTTAACATTAAATTTATAATTTGATATTAAATTTTAAGATTTAATTAGTAATTAATTTCCTGCTTCTCCCTCCTCTTCCCCTAAAAAAAAATCAATTTTATTAAAAATTGATTTTTTTTAGGGGAAGAGGAGGGAGGAGCAGGAAATATCCCTCTGCGACAGCCTATTTTTAATGGTTTGTTGCATCCTGTAATTGATTTTTAGCCCAATTTGCTCTTTTAGCATCCTTTTTTTTTTTTTGCATCCAAATGTTACTATTGAAAATAAAAAATAGGAAATAAACTTTATCCAAGAAACCAATATAACACAACAGAATATTAACAAAATGGATAATTCACAACAGCAGTTTAACTTTTTTAAAAAGGTAAATTTTTGTGAAAAACCATTACTTTAAAGTAAAACCAGACTTGTTCCAAGACCACTGTCAAAGTTTCTCTTCCTCTCGCAAACAAACGAAAAAAAAAAACATAAACCATGCTGTTTTTGGTTAACGTTTTAACAAAGAAAAAAAACTTGAATGTAATAAGTTTTATAAAGGTGGGCCTTTTTTACCCGCCAGGCTTTAATGCCCTCAGATACCTTAGTATAGCATTGGTAAAAATATTTTTGAATTAAAAATGATTATAATTAAAATATGATAATAGTAATTTGATATTAAAAATAATTTTTAACGCATACTGACGTATTAAAAACGTTAATTAACGCATAAAATACTTATTAGCAATTCGTTAAAAAAATGTCATCATTAAAGATATTGAAGCCAATGTCCAAAATTTATTTAACATTTAAAAATGCATTTTTAGAAAAAGAATAAAATTAACCTTCAGAAAAAAATAGTGAATAAAAACTTCATCTTTTTCAAGGCATATTGTCCTGCAATATCTCATGAGCTTGTTCTGCAATATCTCATGAGCTTTAGGTGATAAGAACAACTTCTGTTTTCAAATAAACCTTTAATGAACCATTTTTTTTAATGAATCATTAATACTAAACTGATAATAAAGGTTTTGATCAAGTGACATGACATAAAAGATGGTGATCTCTCTGGTTTAAAGGGGAACAAATATTTTTACAATCTCGAGTTATTTTTGCTGCAAAAGTTGCAACAGTTTAATGAATCAAAATAATTCAGATAAAAAAAAAAAAAACGAAAAATTATCAAGCAAATGAATTCGTGCAGTTAAAAAACAGCGCTTTGCTTTCGTTATGAAGATCATAAAATCATAGTAAACGATTTTTGTAGTATCTTTAAAATTCCGATTTCTCAATTTTATAATTGAATACGTTAGAATGAAACAAAAAATCATGGAATTAAAAATTTATTTTTATTTAACCAATAATAAATACACTGCACGATGTTAAGATTAAATCAAGTAACCAGAGTATTTATAGTGACTATTGTATTCATAGTAACTATTTAATCATTCGGTCAAAGATTGTTTTAAAAATATTGTGGTATGAAACTGAAACTGGAAATTAGCATAATATTCGTTAATCTGTAATTATTGGAAATTGCTATGATTCTTGGAAACCAAATTTGATAAACTATAACTGTTTTTGTTCATTTTTAATAGTAAATTCTAAAATTATTATCTAGACAACAAAGCCCGTGTTATGAAATTGACTTGACAACTGGGCGTATAAAATGTAAGTCTATGTTTTTTTATTTTTATTGTTGAAACAAGCATTTAGTCAATTAATTTACATTCTTCTGACAAACCCATGTACTAAAATGAATTTTCTACCTAATATTTACTACTTTATAAGTACAATACTTTGTTTTACTTGATTTTATTTGGTTTTCTTTAACTGTTTTTATCACTTCTAGTTCTTCCAATTCAAATGTTAGATGTGGTTGGCTATGATTCATTAAATTCGTTAATTTATGGTTACACGTTTCAAAATCATATTGTCGAATGTAATTTAGAAAGAATGAATCCAACTGCTATTATAATTTCAAATGAAAAATGGTTACGAGTCAGAAAAAGTCCTTACTATCAGAAAAGCAGCAGTTGAAAACTTTATTAATGCTATATCGATCAAAGCATAATTGATTGAAAAGTCTGAAGCAAGAAAATTTGATGCAAGAAAAAACGATACAAGATATAAAAATGCAAAAAAAAAAAAATGTTTGTATTCTTAATTTCTATTTGGTATTTCACAACTTGTAAAATCATTTAATTGAAACTGCATCTTTCAAATTGATTGCAAATGTATCAACAAAGATGTGTCACATCAAAGCAAAATAATATAAGAACTGTTTTTTTCTCTTCACCATCAAATATTTAATTTAGATCATCAGTACTTTGTAAGGGGGGCCCTTTGCATTAAAAAACAACCTGACAACGTCTCAGAATGAAGTCCACAAGCTTTATAATTATGTCAAATGGTGTCTCCTTCCAGGTTTTCTTGTGTTGTGCAAAAAAATCGTTTTGATGATCTTCAATATGTTTGATTTAATTTGATTGGATTAAGATCGAGATTTTGCAATGCCCACCTTCAAAACACAAAAATTCTTTAATTGGAACAATATTTGAACAGATTTTGCGATGTTTTTTGGTTAATTATCATGCCGATAAAAATCATTAGTGGCATTTTATGATTAGGGTGTGAAAACATAGCTTTGTCAATAATTTATGATCAACATAATAAATTGAAACAATCAAATTGCGATTAAAGCAAAGGCAAAACTTGTTTAGCAATCATACTCCGTTCCAAAGAGAGCCACTGTCTTTCATTTTTATCTTTTCAACTAAAAAATCTAAAAATTTATAAACAAGTAAATTAGAAAAAAGTTCAAATAACTGGCCCTAGTTTTATAAAATCATGTAAAACAAAATAAAAAAATACAAAATTAATACGATGGCGTTTGTTCTGTGAGTGCATATTATAGTTATTAACACGATGGCGTTTGTTCAGTGAGTGCATCTTATAGTTATTAACACGATGGCGTTTGTTCAGTGAGTGCATATTTTAGTTATTAACAAGTAACTCTCTGAAACTAAGATGTTTTATAAAAAATTTTACGTGGGTGACGTGAGTTATTTAGAATCGCGATCCATCCTCATGTTTTCGCATTGTTTTTTTACAGTATTATGAAGTTAAATTATTAGTGAATGTTCTCATGAATGTTATTTTTTGGGAAAACACAAGATAGCTTTACCTAACCGTGTGAAAAAAATTTTTAAACTCTAGACTTTTTAGGGAAATGCAAGAAGTTGCCAAAAAAAAATCCAAAATGCTTATGATTGCAGTAGAGAAAAGTTTCAAAAAAAATGATTCTAATTCCAGTTCAGATGAGTATACAATAAATTCAGAAGTGCAGCTGTTAATGATGGCTGAGAGCACAATAGATTCCAAAATGTGTTTGAAAATACTTTTTTTTATACCAAAATGAATAGCAGCTTTAGGTCTCAATTGAGAATAATTGAACTCTGCTTTCATTCAGCTGACAACAAATTCTTGCAATCAATATTAATGACTTCTCAAAAAATAAATTATCAAATATATGTCGAATGGCGTCTGTGTGTTTTAGAGAATAACAATATATCCGGGAATCGTCAGCTTTCCTTAGTCTCCATCATATCTTCGAGCTTCGAATTAGGAAATGTGTTTGATACTGAAATTCACCAAGTTAAATCCACATATTCAAATTTTCAATGATGAGAAAATGGAAAATCATTTTAAGAATTCCAAAATAGAGTCATCGATACATGGATTATGTAATAAAACTAAACAAAAATATTGTAAGGTTTTATTTCTAACCGATGATTTTAGTGGATACGGATTAAAAGTTTGACTTTCAGGAGCCATCTAGCAAGCTTTTTGGATGGTGAGAGCAATTTGCTCCTTAAAAATTCAATTCTCAATTAAAATTAACCATGAAGCACTGCAAAATGTTTGCATATTTATCATGATAACCTATATTAAAATATGGATGCAGGTTATTCTTGTTTTAAAAGTTCCTCACTGAAATAAAAAAGCATTTTTAAGCCAATGAACGCATTAAAATATTTAAAATATTACTTGAAAAAGGTTCTTAAAAAAATAAAGTCAGCATTTTATGGTTAATGAAAGATAAAGAAATTGTTTTGTCACGATTTGGCGCCGAGGTTCATAGCTAAAAATGAACTTAAGCAAAGAAAATATTTCGGGTTTTGGGAAACAATATATTTCATCATATGAAGAAATTTCATGAAGAAATTAGCAATTCATTGTTGGTGAGTTATATTAAATAATTCGTAGATCTTTATCTATATAAGATTAATTTATACACAGTAAATACTCATTAAATGTAATTGTTATATAATATTTATTTATCATTGTTATGAGATACTAATTTTTCTACGATCAGATTACTTTACATCCATCAACAGTAAGAATTTATTCTATATTATATCTCAAACTTAATAATGTTTTTCTCACACAAGTGTCCGTCTTCTTGGGACAACAACGGTACATTTTTTAGAACTTAAAGATACCGTATTTTGGGGGACTTTTGACAGAGGGGGTTTTCACAGAAACGTTATAAGGTGATTTTAGAAAACACGAGGAGAAAATTATTATTTGTTGGAATATTATGTAGTGATATCTTGCTTCTATTATACATATCTTATTTTGAAGTATATAGGTAATAGGCATTAAATAATGATGATGAACTTTAATGTTTTTTCGGTGTAAGTTTGTCGTGTGCATTTAGTTAAAAATAAAAATAATAGAAATCTACAACTTAATGCCTTATATATCGCGTACATGCTTTTAGAAAATTTTTATAAATTAGGATATTTTATATAAGCATTAAGCTAAACACGCCAAGAAGATATAACCAAGATAAGGGAGCTCGGAGGTACTATGATTACAGGAAAGAAAATCTTATCGCAGCTATGAAGGATTATAATTAAAGGTTATCTTTTCAAAAATGTAAAACAAATCATGGCAATTCATTAAGCACATTTCAAAAAAGTGCTAAAAACAACCATGTTTTTACATATGTTGGACAGAAAAAATTTACTGCATCGCGAGAAGAATCCTTCGTAAAATTAATATAAAAAAATTCGAACTGGAGTTGCGATTTTAATAACAGAAATATCAGCTTAAAGTTCTTTCATTAAAGCCTGAATAGAAATGGACTTGATGGTGTACTAGCACACCATCATGTCCACTCTTATTCAGGCTTTAATGAGCATCGAAAGAACATTTGGTAATAAAAAGCATGTCCATTTGAATAGGATGTTAAAAACTTTTAAATTACCTCATGTTCCAATGTTAAGAGCCAGGAAAATTCTCTTGGAATAGAAAATTATCTTGTAAATTCATAATTTCTCTACTAAAAGTTCAACTGGTAACTTAATAAATCTATTTACATAACCTACCCGAGAGTCAAATAAAAAGGCATTCGTTGAATTCTTAATGTACAAGAGAAATACATAAATTTTAAAAAGGAGCTTGTCTTTAAATGAAGTTGATGAGAATAAACTGCAAAGTTAAGAAAAAAAAGCAAAATGAAAAACACAAAAAGAAAGTCAAAGAAAAGAAAAGAGAAGAGAAAGACTCACCACCAAACCCTATAGGAAATTTGAAGCAAACTACTATTAATGATATTAGAATTTACTGAGGTATGTATCTTGTAGCTGTGAGAGGCCATCCACTAGGCTTTAAACTATAACCCAAAGGGGTTGGATGGCCTTTTCGAGTTTGTTCACTAACTATGCGCTAGGGTACGTTAGGAAAAAAAACGGAAGGTTGGCAGCACTCTTCCCCTCATTGTGTACACTAGTCTTCGACAGTAATACTATATGTATGTATCGTGCTTCAAGGTTAAAGTCTGAGCGTTATTTTCGTATGTAACATTACGCTGTATTTTTTAATGAGATAAGAAAAAAATAATTTTCACTCTAAACATGACAGTGGGACAAGTTGACCCGGCACAAACCAGGCATGTTGACAATATGGGCTAACGTGCCTCGTTTATGCATACGCATTTTTGATTCATATTAAATAGTTTATGATGGAAAAAGGTGTGGTAGGATATTGTTTTATAAAAACGCAATTTTTATTCAAAAAGTTTAACCGGTTTTCAATCCACGTTTTCAATGCATGCAAAAAGTTTAAGTCTATTAAATCGACATGTGTTTGATAACTTTGTTAGAAGTTACAGGAGTTTATAATATGGAGGCAATATATAAAGATTATTAATAACGGCTTCAACTTCGGCTAATATGGTCAGAAGTTCTTCTTATATAAGGCGGGAATTTGCTATTACTTTGCGGAGGCAACGTTTGGTCGAAACAACAAGTCTTTCGAAGAATCCTCTCCTCACCCCCCACCCCCACCAGGGCGCAGCGGCAGCGTTAAAATGCCATGATATACCACAAGATGAAATAAAATTTTGAGTAATTTTAGATATGAATTGTGAGCCGTTATCGGAAATGATTTTAGTAGGTGCGCCTTGTTTCGCTATAAATCGTTGTAAACTACGTATACAGGATTCAGCTGAAAAATCCGGAACAAGATCTAAAAACAAAGAGCCAAGAAAACCAAGTATATAAAAAATCCAAACTTTATATAAATTACTGCTCTCATATATATTCTTAACGTATAATGGGCCTGCGTAGTCAACTCCTGTAAATTTAAAAATGTGATCATCATTAAGTTTGCTTAAAGGCGACAGGGTAAGAGTAAGGTTGTCCTTCGAAATACTTGCACAAAGTGCATCTTCGAGTCTTTTAATATAATTTCTCAATTTCGGTACCTAAAACATACAGCGTAGTTGATTCAAAGTTTAGTGAGTGATGATAGTAAATAACTTAGTCAGTAAATTCTGAATCACGAGGTGAGAAGATTGGATGTTTCGTATCTGGCGTAATCGGTGCATTTTTTAATCGTCTATAGCATCGTATAACACCATCAACCCCTTAGATCATGTTGAAGCATATTTGTCAAGGTTTTTTGTGCATATTAAATCCAAATTTTCAAGGCGGCTTCTCGAATCTCATTACTAAAGCTGTAATAAACATAATACGTAATAAACATAAATAGTTATTAAACCTTTTGGTGTCAATTATTTTTAAATCAATAGCTATGCTGTTTGTAATTACATTAGTTAAATATTCGTCTGACATAATCGTAGATTGAATTGCTAAATCAAACTTCGGCCAATCTTTAGGATTATTATATTAAGATGAAGGTCCATTAAACCAAAGCTCACAATTGTGTAAATTTGCCAGAGTTGTACCTCTTGATACTATATCTGCTGGATTGCTTTCTGAGTCAAAGTATTTCCAGTGGGAAATGTCAAAGGTATTTCGAATTTTTTGTACACGTTTTTGAATAATATTGTTTTCATCTAATTAGGAATTAGGGATTAGAAGATCGTTACAGTACAAACATTTATGTAATAAACCCTTGAGCTCTTTTCATAAAGTTAAAACACTAAATCTACTCTGCACCGGGAAGGCTGTTTCAGAAACTTCCCTAACTTGGAAGCCACTCATTATTTTCTTTAGAGTTATAGCATTGGAAAGTGATATTCTTACTATACCAGGTACGCCAAAGGTTGCTTATTTACAGTTATCCAGGCTATCATAAAAACATTTCACTTCTGGACACCAGCGTGTAATTTCGCATAGTGATAGTGGACGGTATGAGCTACAGAAATATAGCGAAACACAAACTTTTTATGCATTTGGAAACGTTTTACAGATGAATTATTCAAAATGGCTGCCATTGGCCATTTTGAATGAATTTAAATGGTCACAACTGTAGAACCAGTAGTGATATCCACTTCAAATAAACGTCGATTTGTTCTAAGAGAAAAGTTGTATAAAACTGACTGAAATAAATCTTTTGAAACGATGACTGCCATCGGCCATCTTGAAATTTTTTAAATGGTCATAACTTTAGAACTAGTAGTGACATCTACTTAAAATAAATGCCGTCTTTCGATGAACCAAAAACATTTAACAATTTCGATGAAATTGTTAAATGTTCTTGGTTCATTGTTCTTGGTTCAAAAATTTTGAGGTCTTGTTATCGTTAACAATTATGGAAAAACAACACATTGGAATGCTGATCAAACAATTACATAACTCATCGTTTTTATATAGAAAGTATAAGACAAATCTCAAAACTTGTTAGATGTGTTAAAACTAAAAATTAAAAAGTGAGCAAGCATTGGTTGCCAATAAGACATAAACGAATTTCTTTAGAGTTATGGTAGAGGGAAATGATAAAGTATAATAGCAGTATTGTAAACAGAATAACCTTTTCAAGTATTTACATATTTACAATACACTTTTGGATTACAATTCGTCATGGAAGGAGATCTGGAGAACATGGTCGAATTCCGGGTCTTCTTCAACTTCTTGCTCTTTATATGAATCGCCAATTGTTTCTTTGTAACAATAGCTGTTACATGCACACAACTTAGTGCATGGTAAACCATGTCATTTGCATGAACAGTTTTTACACTCAGTTTTGCAACAAGGTTTTTCGACATTGCCAGGAACGAATTAGTTCCTGGCAATGTCGAAAAACCTCCGGCAGTGTGCACCAAAGTGGTGCATAGCAGTCATCAGCAGTATCTTTCCACCCCCATTCAATGGGTAAAAATCCTGGAGTAACAGCAACCAAACATTGTTTCCATGTGTGCCTGCAGTGCTGCTCTCTTTGAGTGCTGCAGAAGAGCGTCTGCAGTCGGCGGAATGTTTTCAATTGCTCTATTCTTTATGGTGTAGAGAATACGGCGGCGTTCGTTTACGCCAGCAGCGGTTGATGATCGATCGTACATCAATACTACAAATCGCTAAATGGCCTTCATTGCCGTATCAGTTAAGACTTCATTTTTTAAATCTGACATTGAAAGGTTGTGAAATGCAGCATCAACTACTTGGTAGTTCATCCACGTTTTCCATGCCGTTTGTTTTCCAATCCCACAGAATGTTGATACTGTGTCACATCTGGTGAAGGCATGGAAGAATGGTAAATTTGATGATAAACCATCTGGAATGTGTTAATGTAGATGGTGAACTCCTATCATTCATCTTCCTTTTCCAACTCCAAAATTAATCCACAACTCTTTCACTCCAATCATCTGGCTAAACACAGAGGGAGCCATAACGACCTCATCGGAGTCCACAGTGCGTATAGTTATAGTTGAGTTGCCATTTTTCAGTGCATGATTAGCATGGAGCAAAAGACGGCCATCTGCCTCTTCAGCACTACATGGCGATATGGACGATGCATCTAAGTCTTGTTGACTGGCACATGCAGTTTCTTCAATGGTACAAACAATAACTTTTCAAACTACGGATTGCGTTAAAACGAATCTGGAAATAAGACCGAACAGTTGCGTCTTATTGAAGTCCACAGATAGGAATTTGTCAAACTTTTTTGGAATAAGTGTACCCTTTGTGACGTTTATGCGTTGCCCTAATCCATGATCTTCCCGTGTTTCGGACTTCAAGCTTTTTGGGACATACTGATCAAAAACAATGTCAAGGCGCTGCACGGATCTTAGAAGTCTGTCCCCGAGGTAGTCAGAGAACGTCTTTGACGATCTCGGGTGAAGTATGTGTACGAGTGCTGCACCATCAATAATCAGACCTTATAGCCAGAGTTGAAGCCTTGTTGTTTCTTGCTACCATACTGTTCCAAACAAATGAGGACATCTGGTTTTCTGGTGGCCTTACGCTTCCTTTCGAATTCAGAAACTGACGGCGGAAAATGGTTGTTTTGGTGTGAAAAGAAATCCTCTTTATCACCAACACGATTTTGACTTGCTACATACATTTTACAAAAGTAGTTGGAGAATTTTACAAAAGATGTTTAAGATCAGTGATTTTAGTTTTATGTTTGGAAACTGGAATTTTCAAACTGTGGAACAATTCAAATTTGTTTCTTTTGAAAGGCTCATGGATTGACTAACAAAATATGAAAAAGTAAAAACAATATAAAATCTTGTTATCCCGAGTTTTCTCAAATTTTCGAATGTTTCCTTTCTTTTTTCATTAATTTTTAAACTTTTTTTTGTTTACTTTTATTTTCGTTACTTTTGTAGTTTATTTTATATTCTTTCAAATATTTCGTTCTTCATTTTATTTTTTTTTTTTTTAGATATTTCGTTTTTTCTTTATAATTGATTTTATTTTTGAAAAACTAAAGGAAAATTTCTCCTGATTTATTGATTTTTCTTTTTTCTTTTTTCACTCTTTAAAAAATAATTTATAGTCCTTAATAAAAAGCGTCCACCATTTCCAATGTCATTGCAAAGTTCAATCGTTAACAACCTGCCATGTTTGTATTTATTCGTCCGTTATTCGTCCGAATTCGGTATTATTACGACCGTAACGTAATATAATTGCGTCAACAAGACACAAATCTTTCTTATCTTTAAAGACCAATTAAACAATCCTTATTAGCTTAACAGTTTGTCTCGATTGTTTTACATACAGGAATATAACCTTTAGTTGTGCAAAAGGATTTGTTGGTGTCCGGCAGTGAAATATTGTTACGTCAAAAAAACATCAACCGACCGCACTATAAGCATTAATTTCCCATTTTATTAAAGATAATTATTAAAATTTTTATTAAACGTTATACGGTAGAATCTCTCTAATTCGAACTTTATGAGGAAAAATAAAAGTTCGAATTAGACAGGTTTTCGAATTATAGAAAGTTGATTTTTCATAAACGCATTTCAAGGTGAGTTTGCATTTAATCGAATTATGGAGGTTTTCGAAATAAGGAGATTCGAATTAGATAGATTGTACTGTAATAAAAGAAAGTTTTTAATAAATAATATTAATTAATTTGATGATTGTTGTAACAAGATACAAATATTTTTACAGTCTTAGTATTGTTTTTAAGTTTATAAAGTGAAGTAATAATCAGCAAAACAAGATTTATAAAGAGTGAAAAAAATACCTCGAGCAAAACCTTTTTGGGAATATTTCATAAAAGATGGTCATGGCAAAGACATTGCTCAATGTAAGTTGTGTCCAGCTCAAATAAGCACAAAACAAAGTTGCTCAACAGGGCTAAAATGTCATCTTAAAGGTTATCACAAATTAACTTTTATTAAAATTGAAAAATTAAACAGAAAAAGAGTTGCAGAAACTACCAGTGAGAATTTGGCGAAGGAATCTTTACAAGTGCCATCAGAGCATAACTCACAGGTTGTTTCAATTCAAGGATGGATATATCAACATATTGCAAAGTGGTAGCGAAGTATGACAAGAGACAACTCTTGCCTGATTTAGAAATGAAGAAATATCTTTGTATGGATAATCTACCATTTGCACATGTTGCAACATGTGCAAATGGTAGATTACACCTGAAATAAACATAAAGTCTCCCACAACTTTTTCTCGAAACAAACTTCCAATTTTGCATTTTAATATTCAAGAATCAGTGATGAGCATATTAAAAAATGATTTATCAAATGTTGCTTCAGTTGGCATAACCTCAGATCAATGGTCAAGTCGAAGCAATGATTCATATGTAGCCTTAACTTTGCACTACATTAATTCAAGCTTTGAATTAAAGTTCTTTCTGCTAGGCTACAATGCATTTCCAAAACTGATGTTATCTTATCAGAAATACCTTTTAATAATGACTGTTAAATGACAGCCGTAACCGACAGTGGAGCCAATATGCTTTTAGGTAAAGTCTTTTTTAAAATACTTTTTTCGCAGTGCGCTTATTTACTAAACTTAAAAGCGTCCTAAATTTTGCTTAAAGTTTAACTCAATTTAAAATTTAAAACTCTCTTCGATTATATAGATATTTTACTGAAAAGCGTGCAAAATATTTTTCTTAAAATACACTCATTCATTTTATTTTAAATCGAATATTTTAAAAGTAGGGATTGCATCTCGAAATCCGAAATTTCGAGAATTCCGGAATTCGTTATAATAATATAGTTTCGAACTCCGAAAATTTTTCCAGAAAATTCCGAAATTAAAATTTATTTTTTCGTGCTCTCTCCAACTTTTAAATTGTGTTTTTGTTTCTGTACATTTAAATAACACCTGTTCCATAAAATTTGAGACTAACTTAAATAAGCGATATTTGATTAGTCAGCTTGATAAAATAGTTAGTATTTGGTATCAAATGAAAGCTCTATCTTTCCTCTTTCAATTAGCATATAAATTCTCTGATTATTTTTTGTTTAGGTAACAAATTAAAATGCCAAATCAACAAGCCCTAAAAAGTCGTGTGTATAATTTTTATAAAAAAAAACATGAAGATGGAAAAGACGTTGTTTGGAATGGAGGGCTACTCAAAAACTACAATTTAAAGATATATGAACAGTTATGATCAAAATAAACCATTGGGTCGCAAAGCTGGAAGTGGAAGAAGACCTACTCTTAATACACAAAACAACCGCATCAAATTAAGGAAAATGTTTAACAATCGAAGAGGTGTGTCACTTTCAAAGGCTTCTAGAAGACTTGGTTGTAGCAAAAGCATCATCGGACGAATCTTAAAATGCTTTAAAAGCATATTCTTTGTTATAAAAGAAAAAAAAGACCAAGCAGAATTCCTGAACAGAGGCTTTGGGGTCGCCGAAAATGTGGTCGACTTTATTCAAAATATCGCAACCATGAATTTATTATTGATGATGAGTCATACTTTACTTTGTCGAATAGCACACTGGCTGGTAATAATACATACTATTCAAATAATCAAAAATTGACACCAGACATTGTTAAGTATTATGATGTTTCAAAATTTGAAAAAAAATTGCTTGTATGGATGGCAATCTCCCCTCGAGGGGTCACCTCTATTTACATTGCTCCTTCTGGCCAAGCGGTAAACCAAGAGATCTATTTAAAAGAGTGTTTACAAAAGCGCTTGAAACCTTTTATTAATAAATATTATCGAGACACCAAGTATATCTTTTGGCCTGATTTAGCAACATCTCACTATGCTAATTCGGTAACAAAATGGTTAAAAACCCAGAAGATACCATTTGTTCAAAAAAAAAGACAATCCAGCAAACCAGAAGCTTGTGCTATAGAGGATTTTTGGGCAATGCTTAAGCGGGATGTGTACAAGAATGGATGGTCTACAAATAATATATCTAACCTTGAGCGTCGGATTCGCTATTGTACCAGTAGACTTGACCTAAATGCTGTACAAAAGCAGGTACAAGGTATCAATACCAGACTTGATCAAATTCGAAGATATGGAGTCTTGTGATAAATTTATTTTTATTTTCCTATTCTGCATAATTTAATTATAAAAACATACCAAAAAAAAAATTTTGTGTTTATTTAAGTTTTTATTCAAGTTTAAAGCCAGTCTCAAATTTTATGAAACAGGTGTTATTCTACATTCTAATTCTATAAGAAGAATTAAAGAAAACAATTGTAAATTACAGTTATCCTACATAATATAAGCAGAAATAGAGAAAACATTCCTAAATTGCAGTTAACGGTTTCGTGTCTTCATTTCATATCCACATGTAATAATTTTAATATTTGGTATAACCTCGTGTTCTTATATTTTACGATTTTCAACAGCGTTGAGATTTGCTTATTGGAGTCCGGTGTGTATTGAATTTTTTGGATCAATATTTTTTAAATAGGTAAGCAAGTAATAGCAGGAATAATAGCAGTTTTAATTTAACAACATTATTTGATAACTATTTAGTTTTAACTTTGTTTTGTTTAACAAGTTAAATTATTGTCAATAGTACATCCTAAAATGTCTTCAAAGAAAAGTTATTCGGAATACACAAAGCAATGTAAAAATCAAAATTCTGTTTTGATTCATTTTTTAAGAGGATCAAAAAAACTAAACAACAAAATGTAAAATATGTTATAAAATAGTAAAAACCGCTGGTTCAACGACAACACTGCAGCACACGCATTTAAGAACAATACACAATATTAATGTATTAAAACGGGATGTCGTGCAAGTTGAAGGTCCAGAAAGCAACGTATCAAAAATGATAATTACAAACTGTTAAACAAAATAG
This sequence comes from Hydra viridissima, assembly GCF_058129835.1. Lineage (NCBI taxonomy): Eukaryota > Metazoa > Cnidaria > Hydrozoa > Anthoathecata > Hydridae > Hydra > Hydra viridissima. Next base: position 5,728,560 of record NW_028324303.1, read on the forward strand.
ATGAATCACTTTCTGCAATTGTATCACGAATATGTGCCTTAGATAATATACCATTCAAAATTTTCTGTACGTCTATCGATTTGAGAAACTTGTTTTTGGCTAGAGGCGCTCAAGATTATGTATTACCAAAATTACATAACTCGATTCGCAAAATGGTTTTAAAATACGCGCAAAAAATGCGGGCTAAAATGATGCTGGATTTTATAAATTTAAAAGAAGATGGAACAAAATTTTGTTTAACTCTAGATGAATGGACATCTTCAAGAAACCGATGTTATTTAAATGGAATGTCCATGGCAAGAAACAGTTTTGGAATTTAGGTTTAGTTCCTGTTAAAGGACGTTTTCCTGCAAAGAAATGCATTACGGCCCTAAAAACCACATTGCAAGACAACAATTTTTATATCGATAAAGATATTACGTCTATAACAGCTGATGGGGCAGCTGTAATGCAAAAGATTGTACGGCTTTTGCCATGTAATCAGCAGTTATGCTTCGGACATGCGATACATTCAGCTGTAATTGATGTCCTGTATAATAATTCGAATAAAACTGAATTGGTGGCTCACACATATACAGAAAATGTTAGTGTAGAAGATCAAGTAAGTGACTTCTTTGAATCGGATGAGGAATTCATTGAAGATGAAAATGATGGCTTGATTGAACAAACTTAGAATGAAGCTGAGCTTGTTGAAACTGAAGAATTTGGATTTAGTATTCTCATCAAAAAAATTCGTTCGATTGTAGAAAAATTTCGTTTTTCGAGAACATCAAATGATATTCTTCAAGCATACGTGAAACAAGAATTTGGAAAACAGTTGAAACTTATTATGGACACTAGAACTAGATGGAATAGCTTGTTATAAAAGGATTAGTTGGCATTGCATCTGATATCGTTATTCTAGATGCTGAAATTTTGTCGATTAAAAACATTATCTCTGCACTTCTCCCAGTAAAGCTTACTGTTGAAGCCCTTTGTGGTAAAGATGCAAATCTGCTCTCTGCTGATACAACATTTTCATTTATGCATGAGAATTTCAGATCTGATGAAATTAATATTAAAGAAGAAGTTAGAAGACCGAATAAGCGAAAGACAAACTAATGTGTCTGGAACTCTTCAGTATTTACACAATGGCGGAAAAAGTGAGATTCACGCATCTTTCACTAGACCATTGAAAAAAACAATAACCAAAGTTATTGAAAACTTTGCACAAAGATTGATTTTTAACACTAACATGGAAACTTCCTTAGACGAGCAGTCAGAAGCTGACGATGTGATAGAAGTGATGTTGGAAAAACAAACTAAGTCATTAACATTAATGTAAAAGTTGGAGAACAAAATTCAATTGAATTTATCCTCCAACATAACGTCAAATTCAACTCCACAAATAATAAATAAGAGCTTAATTTCAAAAATCAAATCTGAAATGAAATTCTTTGAAGAGAACGGCGTTCGTGGCAAAATATCAGAGTCTGTCTACTCACATTTGATTTTGATTCCGCCATCGAGCGTGGAGTCTGAGCGAGCCTTCTCAATTGCTGGTAACTTTTGTACAAAAGTTTGAACGAGACTCGGAGACGCAGCTTTAAGTGATCTCTTCTTCCTCAAGGCATATTTTAGGCAATTAAAACAATAATTTTATATTTTTTATTATTAAATGATATACCATTTGAATGTTTTTATAGTAATTGAATTTGGCATAATTTTATGTTTCATTTTTATTGTTAAAGATGGTATTTTTTTATGCAATAAATAACAATGAATAAGTTATACAATAAATAAGTTATATTTATTATTTTATAGACATAAAAAAATTTAAAATATTTTAGGAATTCTACCGAATTCCGAAAATATTTAATTTCTAATTTCGAATTCCGATTTTTTTATTTTCGTCAAAATTTGCATTTCCTATTTAAAACATTATGCACGAATAATAAAAAAACAAATTAAGTATTTACAGTGTTTTTTTTTATTATCAATCCGGAAAGTTAGTCGGGCTGTTTTGTGAATAAATAATGTTTACTTCTGTTTTTATATATATTTGAATAAAGATATATATATATATATATATATATATATATATATATATATATATATATATATATATAATATGTTAATATAGATTATCTATCTTTCCACATTACTTCATCCAAAAAAATGCCGCAGCGGTGAGCTCCCCTCCGCCAACGAATTTTCTGCATTTTTACCTTAATTTCTTAAGTTTTAGATGGGGTTTAACTGCCACAAAGAAAGTAATAAACAGCTGCTTTACTGAGCATTTTAAAAATTTTTATAAACCCACAAGTGAAAATGTATATAAAATGTCAAGTTTTATTTTTAGTATTGCTTATATTAATTGTTTGTCAAACAGTGTTAGTTGATTTAATCCATACGATGCCTGAGTGCAAACACTCTGATTAAATTCTCCGAACTTTCTCCCCAAGGTGGTAATGGTACATAACTATGCCCATTGATCTCAATGAAAAATTTGAATTCTTGCATGATCTGAGAATACTAGAAATAATTAATAATAAAAAACGTTATGTTATTTAAAAAATGTCAAATGTTGAATTATGGGGAACTAAAATTACTTTATAATGTCAAATCCATTTTTATTTTATTTTAGGAATGAACAAATCAACTTCAATTAGCAGCAACATACCGTGTGCAGCACATCTACTCCATTTAGTGGTTATCGAAAGATTTAAAGCGGTTAAGGAAGTTAAAGATGTAATCAAGGCCTGTAGATTATGGGCAACAAAAACACACGAGTCAGATGGAACAGTGGTTTAATGTGCATGGAATCAATTTTGTACCTTAAACAAGGCTTTGACATTATTTCTGCTAGTAATTTAAAACCTGATGACATTTTGAGGGCAATCATCCCGACTCAAGAGCAATTTGAAGTCATTGAGAAAATTGTTCTGATTTTAAAAGTGATTAGTGATTTCTCAGAGTGTAGGGGAGACCGGAGCTAATTGCAACAGGAGTAAGTTGCAAGATTGCAGTTTAAAGAATGGTTTTTACAAATTTTTCTTAAATTTTTCTTAAATAGTATAACTATAACTTTAACACGTCAGCTGTAAAAAACTTACATTTATTAAATAAAAATTTCAAAAGTTATTGATATTTTTTTTTTTTTTCGATATAAAGTTCTAAATTTCGTTTTTGGATTTTTTTTGGGTTTTACTTTAAACTTTGAGGTATATGACCATATAATAGAGTAATGGTAAGTTAAAAAAATCTTTTTCAAACACAAAAAGCTAAAAAAAAATAGATTTTTTTAATATAGATAATTATATAAAATGATTAGAGTTTTTATGATGCCTATGGGGTAAGTTGCATCAAATTGTAAATTAGCTGCGGGTTTTGTTAATTTTACGCACTTTTCTAGTTTTTTCTAAAATAATGGACGTTTATTTTATATAACAGCTTAACCGTAAACGAAAACAAAAGTTTTATGATAAAGATAAGTTTATGTAAGTTGTGTATGTATATAATATACATGAGGCATATGTATATATATTTATGTATTACATATTATGTATCTACACATATATCTTATATGTATGTTATGTATAAATTTATATATATAAATTTATACATATTATACATATAACATACATGTATGTATATATATAATATATAATACATAAATATATACACATATACTTCATATATATTATATACATGTACAACTTAAGTAACTTATCTTCATCATAAAGTTATAGATATATATATATTTTCAAAAGCAGTTTTTAGTTTACTAGACAACTCTAGATTATAGATATATCTTCACCATAAAATTATATATATATATATATTTTCAAAAGCAGTTTTTAGTTTACTAGACAACTCAGGTATATGTGAAGTGTAGCATAATAAATTTTATTGCAGCTCAAGGAAAATACTACTTTCTTTTATTGTAATTATAAAATTTTTGTTGCCAAATAGAAATTACAGATTTACTAGTAATTTTTCTGTGAACTCTGCAAGGTTTATACTTTTAGAGTATTGTGTTGCAACTTACCCCGTTTACTGTTGCAACTTGCCCCGATGCGGGGTAAGTTGCAACATCTTTTTTTTTATTTTTATTTCACTATTGCGGAATAACTAAGTTTTGTATTACATTTATCAATGTTGAATTAATATGTCACTAAGATCTATTTTATAATTAAGGAGATAAATGCAGTTTTTTAAATTTTGTTGCAACTAGCCCCGGTCTCCTCTATCTCTGCAGAGAAACGACCCACAGGACATCTCATAATTCCTTGCCTATATGATATCCAAGAAAAAATTAAGAACTTTATTTTGGCCAATGATAAAACAACAGCTAATTTTGTTTCTAAAATTCTTGCAAATCTCAACAAAAGGTTCCCTGGCTGTTATAATATTACCAACAATTCATTGTCGCATTTTTTACACCCAATATTTAAAGGTCATTTATTGTCAAGGTTTGAAAAAAGAGTGAAAAACAATTAAACAATTGAAACTAAGTGCAACAGGTGACAGTTTATCACTCAATTCAAAACAAACTCTAGCACCATCTCCAGACTAAGAACTTACCCCAGCAGAAAAGCTCTTTTTTGAGATGACGAATCAAGACAGTCCACAGTATTGGTTATTGGATACATCAATATCAAACCCTATTGATGCAGAGTTAGATACTTACAAAAGATTTGGGCTTCCACAAAAGAGCTATGACATTCTGGAGTGGTGGAGGGTTCATTCACCACAGTTACCATTACTCTCTAACGTAGCAAAAAAAGTTTTATGCATTCCATCATCTACTTCATCTGAGCGTGTATTTTCACAAGCTAGAAATATTGACAGTTGCAAAAGAACTCTTCTAAAGTCAGAAACAGTGGAAAAGCTTGTTTACATTAAAGAAGATATCTCCAGGGTAACAATTAAAAAATGGAAAATTGAAGAAGATATTCCACAGTCTGTAGTCGATTAATTTTAATTAAGTTAAACATTATTTTATATTGTTTCCGCTGATGCATTCAATTTGAAATAAATAATAGAACAAAGCTGTGAAACTTTTTTACTACCGAATCTTAACAAGAGTTAAAACATATACTACAGTTAGTAATACCGATAAATAATACGCGAGGTTAGAATTATTTTGTTCTCCAAGTTTAAATGTTGGGAGAAAGTTTTTGATTTTTTCTAAAGGTAAAAAATTTTTAAAGTTTTTAGCTTTTATTTTTAAAGAAATAATAACTTATGCTTTAAATAATTTATGTTTAGGCAAATTATTTAGAAAAAAAATTAAAATATAATGCGTATTTTAAAAGTTATTATTACTAACTAAAATAAATAACTCATTTTCTCCCAACGTTTAAAATTGGAGATAGAACAAAATAATTCTTACCTCGCGAATAGTAGACATGCTTAACACCGATGCTCTCGTCACTCCCGACTTTTATCACTACCGCATTCCTTAATCCAGGCATTACACGCTAAATTAACTTTTTAAAAGGACCGTAAACACTTCTGTCCAATGACTCTAACTTATGAATAAAATTAAGATAACATTTTATTTGCACGAATTAAGTGCTATATTGTAACTAAATTAAATGCGATGAATTGTTTTCACTCTATGCACTTTTCTTACCTCAAATTTAACTATAAGTTGTTTTGAGGGCCGATCTGCCTGATTCCATAAGCCAACTTACCCTGAGGTAGGACACGTTGACCCAAGAAACATCATTTTAAGTAAAATATTATAAGAATATTCACAAACTTATGTAAGCTTTTAATAATATATTTTTTCAATTGTGTATATATTTAGCAACTTTCAGAAGAAACCACATAAAAATCGAGAAAGTCACAGAAAAAAAAACGAGCCAACTTTCCCCGATCTTTACATAGGGTTGTCAAAATATGTAAAATGAAGTTAAAAACTAAGTGTAACGATATTACACATTCGTTGCTAAAAATTATCGAAAACATATTCTACGCAGCTCCAAAATAAAAATGCAGAACTCCAACAAATATAAAAAACATTACCACATTTATGTAAATGTGATAAGCGCTAACTTCCTCAAAATATAAATAGAACATTGTATTTTCATTTGTTTAAATGGCACATTTTGCCAATAGTTTAACAGAGGAAAAGAATGTTAAATATTGGCAGACATCATAAAGAAGCTGAATTCAAAAATACAGGTAGATATTTAATATCAATTAAAAAAAAAAAATTTCAGTTAAAGTTTTTATCATGAAACTTACAAAAGAAATATAAGTTAAAACTTTGTTTCAGAAATTGTTATATCCCATATCAAGCGATGTTGTAGCTCTGAATATCATCTAAATGAAAAGCACTATCCTAATTCCATTTGTCCCATGTGGCTGTAAATCCGGAAGGAAGTAAGAATATTAAGGTAAGTATAATATGTAAGGCAGGATATTGGCGTGGAAAACCTCGAGATTATCATCTACATCAGCCAAAGTTCTACAAATAAAATGTCAGATAAACAGAAGTTACAATTGTTTTCATGTAACCTACATCAAAAAATGTACCTTTAGAGAATTTCATAATAGAACAATTTATTAACGAAAACATGAGTATTCTTCAGAGTAAAATATAGAAATTTTTAAACTCGTAGATGTCTTTGAAACTTTGTTAGGTAAATCATGCTATGCTGTGTTCTTATTATCGAGGAGAACTACAACGACCTAAAAATTATATTTTATTTGACAAGAATCAACCAGCATTCTTTTAAAGTTTCTTTATTATGGTAATATAAAAGTTTTAGGCGTCGTTTTCCGAACAACAAAACCATTAATAAAAGACTAAATTTTTTTTTCTAAAAAATCATTTTTTCATATTACGAAAACTTTCTTTCATCTTTTAGAAAATTTCGCATGTAAAATTTAGCCCAATAAACTAATAACAGATTGCGAAATGCAATTTAAAGCAATGGAAGATCTTTAACGTTGAAGGAGAGACACGTTTTTATAACTGAATACTTTTATGTTAAGATATTAAATCTCAACAGATAGGGTTTATAACTGATAACTCGAATATTGAAGTTTTATTTGTAGCGGTTGATTGTAAAACGAAGCAGGATTAAAAAAGGTGTTCAAGTGGTTTATTTTTAGTGAAAAAACAATTCTTTTTAAATCCACGAGGTATGTACAACACTAGTTCTAGACCCAATACATTCTTGGTCCAGCACATACAGCAGTAAACGTTACCTTTCTTTGTCATTAGTTGCTCTATACTTACGTTTTTTTCGCTTTTCAGACCTTTTGAACTGGGTCATACTGCTAGTTTGAACAGATTGTTCGCTCAATTGTGAGAGCCCGTCTATCAAGGGCGCAGTCGCTAAAGTATTTTTAATTTCTGGACAAGCAATTGGCACCACGCTATTTGAAAAAGTCCTTTCTGATGAAAGGTTTAGCGTATCAACTGAAGATGTTGCCGAAGCAAAATTAAAAACTGGTGCCACAATTTTACTAACTTCATAATGCTTGCTAGAACAGATAGTAGGCAACTCAGCACAACTTTGATTTGAAACACGATTGATATGCTCAGAGTTTAAGACGTTACTACTACCTGAAAAAAGCGTTTTGTTTGACGAGGTAATGTTAGTGCTACTTGTAATGTTAGACGTTTTATTGACTTTCGTGTATTCTAATGACCCGCTAGTATTTTCGATAACTGATGTGTTTAGTTCACCAATATTACTTTTAAATGACGTCGTAGGTTCAACTGGTTGCGAAACTCCCCGAAATATTCGTCGAAGCTCAAAAATATTTGCTTGAAGATTACTTCGCTCTAAATGTGGTGCACTTCCTAGGTTGGTCCCATCGCTACTTGCTTCGTCTGATACTTCATTACTTGGCGATATTTCGGTACTTAATGGGGGTAAGTCAAGTAAGTTGAGTACTGCACTTAATGCTCTATCGGGATGGTCACTATCACCATCACTAGAGTCTGAGGAATCTTCTCGCGATTTTTCTATGAGAGCATCAAAGAAAGCCAACATGTTAGTATCTTCTTCCAAAGACTCAGCACTATAATCATGGCTCAGATGATGTCTAGATAACCTCTCTCGATCATGCCGAGTGTAACACTTTCGTTGAATAAAACTTCCTTCGCCGGTTGTATCACCTACGCAACCACACATTTCATAAGGGCTCCAAATCTGTTGAAAAGAAATTTGTTTAAATAAAAATAATTACAGAGCGGCAAAACAAAGCCGATAAATATCGTGCCGAAATAACTTTAGAATGATAAGAGTTTACAATAAGTTATTTTTGAATGTTACTAGATTGAGATTGACATTTACCTTTATTGATTTCTCCACACCTGATGAAGCTATCAAACAGAATTGCCTATTAAATCGAACTTGATTTACTATGGAGCGATGACCGTCTAACGTCAAATGAGCATCGTGAGTTTCTGAAGATTTTTATAAAAAGACAATTTTAAAACTGCTGAATCCCTTAATGCTCATGATACAGAAACCAGCTTATTTACTAAACAGTTTATTAAACAGAGCGAAATGATCTTAATGAAGATTGTTGAAATGATTAAAATATCTTTTTCTTCGAATGTTTTTTTTTTTTTTTTTTTCAAATAAAATTATGGAATTATTAAACTAATTAGTCAACAACCATACTTACTACAAACCTAAATAGCGGTTTCTATCCCAGAGATAAACCTTGAAATCTTCTGAACCAGCCACAACGAACTAAAGAATATAATTTTGCGCTTTTAATTCTAAAAGTCAACTTAAAGGATTAAACAAAAGTTTGGAAATCAATATTTACCTGATCTTTATCGCCAGCAAAGCAAGCACTTTTCATTGTACATTTATTGCTAAACCCGTAGCTTGCAAACTCTTGGAGAGGACTTTTATTGGTGATATCAAAAATCACAGGGGTATCACAGCGTAACATAGCTAACAATTTTCTTCCAGTGTAATCAAAACAAACAGACATAGCACTCTTATTAGTATTTAAACTTCCATACGTTAAAAGTTTCCTAAATAAAAACGAATGCTTACATTGAACATTAGCTCTATATTGAGTATCATTTATGTCTTAGTTGTGTATAACTTATAAGCTGTGTAAATAACAAAGTGTCACTGGAAGACTTAAAGAGAACTTTTTTGAAAAAAAATCACATTCACTATTAAAGTTCATACTTTTCAGGGATTCGTACATCCCATAATGAAATTCCATCCACAGAATTAGCTGTTGCAACTAATACAGAGTCAATAGGGTTAAATGATACACAGTGGAAGGCACCTCCAGAGAGAGCTAGTCTTGTGTATTCTAAAGTAATGTGCACATGTTATTTTCAGAAAAAGACCAAAAACAGTCTAGAAAAAATTATATAAAAACCATGACAACCACATAAGTAAGCCATTGTTTGTATATAATTTTTCACTATTATTCATCTCTAAGTATATTCATGTATAAATATCTTGAGATATTTATACATGAATATACTTAGAGATGTTTAGAATTTTTAGAGGTTTAGAGATTCTATTAAAAGTGTTAGGATGGATGACAATCAGCTAACTTAAAAATTTTATAAAAAAATATTTTCATAAAACATGTTAGTGTCTGAATCTGAGACATATTCTTTACAAGATAAATGAGGCGGTGAGCTCTCTGCTTGTTATTTTCAAATGCAATCTTTGCAAATAATTTAAAAAATAAATAAATAAAAACGAATAAACTTTTAACAAACAAATTGTTACCATGGCTGTTCCTTATATCACAAAGTTGAACAGTTCCATCTTCTCCTGCTGTCACAAAAAGATGACAGTCATATGGTGAAACATCTATTGAGTATATAGCTTCATCGAACAAAAATGTACCAACTTCAGTCATGCTTTAAATACCAGAAAATAAACATTCAAAAAGGAGTAAAAAATGGTAACAAATGTTTATCTACTTTAATTATCTTTTGTCATACCTTTCTATATCATGTCTAATAACTTTTTCATCATTACCTTTAAAATAAAAAAGAGAACTTTGTTTATATATTTATAGCATAGATTGATAAAATCCTGAATGTAATGTATATCAAAGTAAATGACATTTTCGATTATTAATTAAAGTAATTTTTGTCAGAGTTAAAGGTAGAAGTAGAAAAGTGTGTCCATAAGCTGCTTGGCACTCCAGGGAAAAAAGTGTGTCCATAAGCTGCTTGGCACTCCAGGGATCCCATCATTACTTTCTTCGTCTGATACTTCATTACTTGGCTATACTTCGGTACTTAATGGAGGAAAGTCAAGTGAACTTTATTTTTATCACATCAAGGTAAAAACATGGTCAGTTAAGCCACTTTTCTAAGAATTCATCTAATTTTACAAAATTACAGAGAATTAGAAATCTGAAAGACATAAATCTGTTAGTATCTAGGTTGAAATAGTGCTTGAAGCAATAATCGTAGCTACTGACAAATGGTAGTCTGTATTCCACCATTTTTTTCCAACAGACTTTGTTCATGCCAATACTCAAAAGTTGCCAGTTTTATACTTTTTTGCATAATATGCAATTTAAGTGTAAATTATTCAGAAACAAGGCTATCTTTTATTTGTACTTTGGGGGCCTGCTAAATTGTTATACATAAAGACTAATGAATACTTGATCAGGCTCTGATTATAGTGCAAGTGGAGAAGTTTTTCTTTTTTCTAGTTTACTCCCAAGCTTATAGCTGTTTTTCTTTAAGAAGAAATTTTAGTTTTGATTAACAAACTTTTTCTTTGACTAACAAAAGAAAGTTTTTCTTAGAAAAACAAAACAAAGACTAACAAAAGAAAGTTTTTGTTAGTCTTTGACTAACAAAAGAAAGCAAAAAAAAACTAAAACCACTAAATATCAAACTTATTTTGAAGTTTTATGTTAACAAAAATGTAATCATAAAATTTGAAAAATACAAACCTGATGAAAGTATATGTTCTGTAGAACAATCAAACATGGTGGCAAAAATATTTGAATGATGAGTACTTTTCATGACAACAGGCTTAACAATTTCATTATGAACTACTTCATTTGTATTCCATAAAATAACACGTCTATCATCTCCACCTAAAAAATAGCAGATTCTGATTTCAATAGCATAAAAAAAAGCTAATAATGCTGGAGCAGATTCTAAAACTACACTATCAAATTCTCAGCTAATGATAAGTACTTCTGTAATTTAGTTCTACATTGGTATTGCTATTGGATTGGTATTGCTATAGTGTTAGAACTGTATATACAGGTGTAAGTCAAGACTATTTAGAATAAAATCAAAAATGTTAGAACAAGAGAAGAGAAAAATACACCTTGACTTGTTTATTGGTTATAAAACATTAATCTACTATTTTCAGTCAAAAACAGGAGGTTGATTTTCTACACTGTGTATATGAAACTATTTTTCGAATTGAATTGAATTTATTTATTTACTTTTTTGATGTACTAGAGGATATAAAGGAGGTGTTAATTTTTTGTTTACAACTTGCACTTGTTTATTGCTTTTATTTTCCAATAGGTTAAAATATTTTAAAAAAATTCAGTAAAACCAATAAAAAATTTAGTTCGCAAAAAAAACAGAAGGAAAGCTTTTTAAAGCAGTCAGGTGAAACTTTTGAACATTTTATAAATTGTACTTTCCTAATGTACATGCATATATATGAACAGATAACATTGTTTTAGTTGTGCTTGCTCACTGTTGCTCTAATCTCTTTTAAAAGTCTACAATAGGTGTAAATGACTATGTAAAAGACTATTTTTGTTAAATTTTTTGTTATTTTTGTAATGCAACATCCTTATTAATATTTAGATTTTTGCAATTTACTAGTAAATAACTATTAACAACGCCCTGTGATTTGTAAAATTAAAGATATTGTTATTGATTTTTTTTTTAAACAAATTTACAAATTAAAAAAAATAGTGATTGATTTTATAAACAAATTAAAAAAATGTAAAACTATATTTAATTGTAAATTTTTAAAATATATCTACCTGAAACAAGCAAATTACCACTCCTTGAAAAATTAATTGCATTTACGCATCCAAAGTGAGCCAATAGATCTTTTCTATAAAGACTATGACAATGATTTGCAAATTTTTTCTGAGTGTAATATCCTAAACTGGCTCCAAAAACTTCAGCATGGAATTGGCATGGAAGCATAATTTAGACTAAAAATAATGGGATCAAGGAACTATTTAATCAACAGTAAATATAACAAGTTAGGTAGTATAAAGATTATTACTTAAATCTGAATTTATTAAACTTTGCTAAAATAGAAAAGGTTTTTAAACAGAAATAACTTTTCTCCCTTTTCAGCTAAAAGAACATTATATTACCTATGCCTTGCTGCAAACTTAACTTTTACCTAACATTTGGAAAAATGCACTAAACTTACAAATTTTTATAAAATAATAGGTAACTAACAAATATTAATAACCGTTCGTTTGTTCATTATTATGTTATCATGTTAGTACGGTCATATAACCAACAAACTTGGTATTTCCATTTGAAATACTAAGTTTAATAATTTACAAAATTAAAATGTATGCAGGATAAAAATTTCCTGATGGTAACTGCGTTTATTTAGACGGGTCGATTCTCGTCGAAAATCGTCAACGGTAAAAAAATCTTATAAGATTTTCTTATCCTACAGGATACACATTAACTTCATTTTCGAATTGAGGTAAATGTGAATTGAAAAATTACATTAAGGTGGATTGCAAACTTTTTTTTTTTTAACTTTCAATTTAAATTATGAGGAAAAGTTGCCTTTTTTTATCAGTAGTCATGTGTAAAAGTTCAAATAAGGTAAGTTATGATTTTTAGACTCCCCACAAGCTTTGCAAAGTATTTTTTTTTTTTTTAAATTATACATTTGAGTGCAAATGCAATTTATTCATAGGAACTTAAATACTTCACAACATTTGTTGTAAGTCATGTACAGTTCGTCAAAAGATCGTCAAATTGGTGTAAAACAAATGTACTTTCCTAAATTGACAGAACATTCTACACTCTCTAAAATATTGTTGTTAACAGAAAATAAATATAGTTCTTCTTTTTTTACATTAATTTTTCAAAATATAAGTGTGTATGTAAACCTAGTTGATGAGTAAGATATAGTTCTTTGAAATTTGTTCTGTTAATCAAGAGAGCAACATAACACAATATAGTATCTTGTAAATTGTAATTTAGTATCAATCTAGTAAAAAGAGTAAAAGAAATAATTATAACATAACTATAATAAAAGTGAAGAATACAATCCAGGTAAATTGTAAATGTAATGAACGAAGTATAAATTACCGATAAAGAATTTAAACTTCGTACATTTCATTTACAATTACAGTTATTATAATCAAGTCTTGTGTATCATTTTTAAAATTTGGTAACTTTTTTTCTAGCTTTTCAATGTCTACCCATTGAAGTACATTTATCATGAAATATGACAAAAGATAACTTCGTCTCTTTAATATCACGGATGCCGCTTCATTGACTTTACTTTAGCGGTCGCAATGGTTTCAGTTCATAGCAACCTTAGATCATTAAAAACTATAGACCCGGCCTAAGCTCAATAATTCTAATCTTCAAGTGAAGCCAAAAAAAAAGTTGACGCATGACGTCAGTTTGTGGCAAAAACTTTTTTAGATGATAAGTTTGCTCTTGCATTTGCATTATATTTTTTGATTATCATCAACTATGGTGCATTCTTGCTGTGCATATAATTGCACAGAAAGACAAAGCCGGGGCAGATATATCATTTTACTGTAAGAGTTTATTTTAAATAAAAAATAATTTAATATGACTACTATGATGTTATTTATCTATTGATTATTTAATATGACTAAATATTATCATATTTAATATTATATAGAAAAATTATATATATATATATATATATATATATATATATATATATATATATATATATATATATATATATATATATATATATATATATATATATATATATATATATATATATATATATATATATAGTAAGCTATAAATATGATGAGCTATTTATTTTTCATCCTAATTTATAATGAATGATTAATAGATGATTATATACATGATAAATGTTTATCTTTTATTAAATTATGATGAAAGATAAATGGCTTATCATATTTATACATAGTAGTCATATTAAGTCATATTGTTATGTCATAATAATAATTTTTGTTGCCCACTATTACTATTATTAACGACTCAATGGTATTTTTATTTTGGATTTCTGCAATTTTGGCCAATATTGATTTATCCTAGCATATGTTTTGATTTATGCTAATATTTATTTAAAATGTTTTAATATTTTTATATAAATATTATTTGTTGTTTGAAACTTAAAAGTTCTTTTTTCTTGATAAGAAAGTAAACATAATACTATATTGAATATATCATAGTTTAGAACCACATCCATTATGTTTGCCATTATATTGCTAAATGTTATTACTAATATGTTGCTATAAACCATTATATTGCTATATGTTACTTTTTGATAAACATGCAAAAAAGTATTTTTATTTATTAATTATATTTTATGTTACAGATTTCCAAAAGATTTATTGTTACAAAATAAATGGATTGCTGTCATGCGTAGAGAAAACTTTATTCCAACAAAAAGTTCAAAAATTTGTTCTAAGCATTTTACACCAGATTCATATGTTGTTAGCGGTTGGAGTTCAAAAAAGCAACTTAAAAAGGATGCTATACCAAGTGTTTTTAATTTTCCAAGTAGTTTGGTAAAGAAAATTAAACCTAGAAAACCTCCAGCTAAAAGAAAAATCACAAGTGAGAGTGAAATTAATATTAAAACAATAAAAGATGATACTTCATTTGAAACTACCCTGGAAACAGCCTCCTTAGACAGAGCTAAAAGACAGAGCTGCAATACCTTTAGGAATTTAAAAAAAACAGCCTTAGAACCTCCTCTAAAAAGGAGAAAATGTTACCTGAATGATTTTAAAAAACACCGGTCTTTTAATCTAGCATTAAAAATAATTTCAAAGCAAGAAAAAAAAATTAAAATTTTGCAACAACGAAATCGGCAATTTCACAAAAGAGTATCTAACTTACAATCTTTACTTAAACATTTGAAGGAAATGCAAATGATTGACGAAGAATCCTCCCTTAAGCTTTCTGTAAGTGATATTTACTAAATATATAAGGTAACAATCTATGTGTACTTTCCATTCAAACTTTTTAATTAGGTATAGGTAATAATTTCTTAGATATTTTAAAGTTATTTAAATTTTTTAGGACACAATGCCTGCTTCTACAAAAATAGTTTTTAAACAATTACTAAAATTTAAATGCACTAAAGAATATCCAATGGAGTTGAAAAGCTTTGCTCTTACCCTAAATTTTTATTCTCCTAGAGCTTATTCATATGTCAGAAAAACATTTACAAAATTGCTTCCTCATCCAAGAACACTTCAAAAATGGTATCAAAAAGTCACATACGAACCTGGATTTCAATCTGAATCAATTAAGGTCTTAAAACTGAAAGTAGCAGAACTAAAAGAAAAAGGAAAATCATGTATCTGCTCATTAATGATTGATTAAATGGCAATTCATAAAAAAATAGAATGGGATGGTGAAAAGTTTTCAGGGTAGGTTGTGTTAATACAGTTATATATAAGTACAATTATATATGTACACAATAGTGGAAAGTTTGTGTTTGTTTAATCAAAAAAAATTTAATTATAATTTTAGGTATGTTGATATTGGTTCTGAACTTCAAATCGATTCTGAAGTTGAAGCAAAAGAAGCAATTGTGTTTTTGATTAACAGCTTAAACAATGCGTGGAAGCTACCAATTGGCTACTTTTTAATTAATGGAATCTCAGGAGTTCAAAAAAGTAACTTAGTAAAAATGTGTTTAAAAATATTAGAAGAAGCTGGCGTTACTATAACAAGTTTAACTTTTGATGGTGCTTCGGCAAATATTAGTATGGCTAATCATCTTTAAGCTGATTTATCAGTTAACTGTACTTGTACATACTTTCCGCATCCAACTGCAATAAAACCAATTTTTATTTTCATGGATCCTCCGCACATGTTAAAACTTATAAGAAATACATTAGGTTTGCACAAAATAATGTTTGATAGTAATAATGAACCGATAAAATGGGATTTTACTGAAAAATTAGTAAATATTCAAGAAAAGGAAGGCCTTCATTTAGCGACAAAAATTACAAAGAGACATATAAATTGGTTTCAAGAAAAAATGAAAGTCAAGCTAGCTGCACAGACATTCAGTCAAAAAGTTGCAAATGCAATAGAATATTTACGAGAAAGTCACCACTTGAAGGATTTTGAAGACAGCAAATCAACAGAAAGATTTATTATTGCTATTAACAACATTTTTGACATCTTAAATAGCAGAAATTTGTTAGCAAAGAATTTCAAATCTAGTCTACAACATAATAAAGAAACTATTTTCAAAAAAATAAGAGTCAATAGAGTATTTAATAACACTTAAATGTTATAAAAATGGAGAACCTCTGCATTTAAGTCAAAGTAAAACAGGTGTTATTGGGATGATTGTAAGCCTGAAATCATATATGGGAATATGGAATTATTATGTTCAAAATGGTAATTATAGTCTTAGGTATATTTCAGCTAATAAACTATCTCAAGACCATTTGGAAGTTTTTTTCAGTGCTATAAGGAGCCATGGAGGATATAATAATAATCCCACAGCAAAACAGTTTCAAGCTGCCTACAAAAAATTGTTGATTCATACAAGTGTTTCAGGTTCTTCTCAGGCCAATTGTATTGAACAGGCACCATCAATAATTTTAGCAATGAGTTCTTCAAAAAATATTAAAATGAAAACAATTGATCATCAGCTTATTGAAGATTTTGATAAAGAAAAAAATTGTGATGACCATGAGTATGCTGTAAATAGTTTAAGTTATTCAAGAAGTTCATCATTATATGTTAGTGATGTTGTGGAATATATTGCTGGATTTGTTGTAAAAAAAAATTTAAAAAGTTTTAGATTGTGACATTTGCTTAAACTTAATTCAATCACAAATCCCAACTTCAACATTAATTAAAAAAAAGAATTACAGTGACATTAAACTATGCTTGGTTCAACCCTCCAAAGATGTTATTCACATATGTAAAGTTGCAGAAAGCGAAATCAGAATTTTTAAGGAAGAAAAGAGGTTGTTTCAAAAAAATTTAATGACAAAGTTAATTATTAATATTCTAATCAGTGTTCGTAGCTCTATTTTTATTGATAACAGAGAACATGTTTGATAATGATGTTCAATCTAATCATTTGGTTAATTTAGTCAAAATGATTAGCTTTTATTATTGTAACGTTAGATTATATCACCAAGAAGAGAATTTTAATAAAGATTGGAAAAAACTTCGAAGTAAATTAACTAAAAGTATTTTATTTTTTGGTCAATAAATATATATATGAAACTATATTTTTACTGTCTATTCAAATCGAGTGTTTTTAATTGAGTAAAAAATTAAAAAAAAAAAACAAAGTAATAAATGTTTTTATTCTTTAAAAGAAAGTATTCAAAATATTTTTAATATTTTTGTTTTAATGGAAAAAAATTTCCTAAATATTTTAAACTAAAATCCTACATAAACAAAATCCTATTTTATACTAAAACCCTACATTATTTGCGTTTTTGCCACAAAGTGACGTATATGCGCAAAAAGTTTGGCTTCAATCAATTTCAAAAAGCCGCGTCTATAGTTTTTAATGGTCTAAGATAGCAACAGGTTCAAAAATATGAAAAGCCATGTAAAAATAGTATACTAGCTAACAGATGGTAGTTTTAATTTGATAGACAACACGCTTACGAATTTAGTCAAATTGTCATTATAGTCTAGTCAAATTAGGGTCCAACCTGGACAAAATTTGGATAAAGATGAATTTGGTATCATTCGAAGCGTAATTTTATCTACTTTAACATATCCAAAATCCATATTGGGCAAAAAAAGTTATGATTATTTTAGCTCACCTCATTTTTATTCAAATTTATTGAAAATACAAAAAAAACCCGTTGTGTCTACTATCAATAAGTTGTAATAACTTATTATAAAGTTGCTTAGCCTTTATGAAACTTTGCGCAGATATAGCCTAATGTGTAAAAATTTTAAAAAATGAAATGTGCTTCAGAAATCTTTTAAATGCTGATGTCAGCAGTTTTTTTACAATATTTTTTTGAAATTTTTTCTTTCATAATAAATATATTTTTAACTACTTTTGAATAATTTTTCATTTAAGGTTTAAATATTAGTGCTTTTTACACTCGACTAATATAATTAGAAATAATATCAAAAATCAAACATTTTTTCAAAAATGTTTCCATCTCCATCTTCACTACTTTCATATTCATTTTCGCTGTCATCGATATTGACGTTATTTTTTGGTGCATTTGTGCACTCCAAACCTTGACACTGTCCGCAGGCTGTCATGCAATTTATTCCATGACGTCGACATTGGCATTGTTTTCCACATGGTGTTTTAGTATTAGTGCCGCAGTTGCATCTTATGATATTAAGAATGTGAATTGGTGCAGGATCCTGAATAAAAAAATACTTAAGTTGAAAAGTTAATTAGAATTTTAGTTGGGAGCTGGTTTAAACTTAGATTGTTTATTGAAAAATGAGTATTTTCAAGAAATCCGTTTTGAAAGTAAATCAGCTTTTGTGGTTTATTTTGCTGCTCCAGTAAACGTACTTTGTCTGTCTTTATAGGTACTAAAACGTCATTTTCCCTTCTCCATCCCCACTTTGTTTCATCCATATTGACTCCCAACCATTGCTGAATTTGTAAATACACTCGAAGTGGTACTTGATCGCGCTTTCAGTTGGTGGTAGTCGTTCTGGCTGAATTCCTTTTTTGGAAGTTGCCACCATTCTCATATATTTTTGTTTACTAAGTTGTGCTAGCGAGACTTATTTATTTTTTTCACCTATAGTAATAGTTGAGCTAAATCAAACCTCTGCAAAACAATATGGACGTATAATTATAAAATAAACAATATTGTAAATCAATAAAAAAAAATATGATCACTGTCTTGCATACCATACATGTTCAAAACCACTTGTATTCCAACATTAGCTACCTGATCTTGTGTTGCAAAGGGATCTTGGAATACTGCACATAAAGATTGAGCGAACTCACTATTCGATTCAATAAACTTCAGTACAGCTATCTTTCCTTGACCAAAAAACGCAGAGGTAGTATCACATCCACTCCATGCATGGATAAACAACAAACATTTTTTCACGTGATATGATAAACTTAATGTAACATTCTTTATGCTGATTGTTTCCGTATTTTTTTTCATACTTTTTTTAGCTTTGCGGCGCAAAAAAATTTCACACATGGTTTGATCCCACATGTGAACCTACATAACAAGAATGTCTGTATAATCAGCTATGATAGTAACACATTTTCCATTTTGTACAAGCTCAATTCCTTTTGTAGCAATGGTTCTGTCAGCGTCTCCTTCGCATTCCGCTACTATATGACCTTTTTCTCTTAGCTTTATTACCACCCTTACGGAAATTTTAAATGGAATCCCATGGGAATTCCATGGAAAACCCATGAAATTCCATGAGTAAACCATGTTTTTCCCATAAAAATCGAAATCCCATGGGATTTCTATGGGTAAAACCATGGTTTTTTTATGTATCGCTCATATTGCACCATGGGTTTTGGAAATGCTAGATTAAAGATGCCGTCATAACTTGTTACAATCAGTTATACTTTGAATAAATAATATTTTTTGCAATCGTTTTAATTGGGTTGATTTGCGTATAAATCCTTATACTTTTACATTATTATTTTATTTAAATAACTACATTATGAGTAAACAGGTTTGATTGGTGATATAAATGATGTTGTTCATTCATATCATATTGATATTGTTTTTATATGCACTTAATATTTTTAAAGATAATTCATTTTGAATTTCAAAAGCTGTCTAATTCAAATGGCGAATTGTGTACAAATTAACCATAAAAGATATAAGCGTTATCTTTGGGATGCAACTTATAATGATATTCCAAGAACAACAAAGTGGAGAAGGAAAACAATGGTAATGTTTTAAAAATATTAGAAAGAAAGATTAATTAATATGGAAGATTTTACTTTAAAGTTAAATGTTAATATATAAAAGCTATGTTTATAAACAATACATTATTATTTATTATAGTTGTTTTTATTTGTTTATATTTAAGCCCTCATCTTAAGTAAAAATAAATTATATTATGCACACACTTTTTTGTTTATTAAGTTTTTACTATACTTAATAAGTTATGTATTTATTAAATTTATTATGTTCTAAATAGTAAAGTAAAGATATAATAAATTTTTGGCTGTAATAGTGTATGCATAAGTTTTTTCATTTTAACTTTATCATTTTATTTTAATTACTACATTATCAGCAGACAGGTTTGACTGGCAATCTTAACAATGATGTACATCATGCAGAGAGCTCAGATGAAGAAGTAAGTTTTTTTGTTTTTTTTAATTATAATTTAAAAGTAATACTATATTTTTTCTATGCAAATTTACTAACATGCAGGTAACATTTATATATGTAATAATTTGTGCTTAAATCTTTTTATTTTATTTTTATCATATTATTTAAATTATTACATTATAAGCAGGAAATTTTGACTGGCAATATGAATGATGTTTTACACTATACAGATAGCTCAGGTGAAGAAGAGGTAAGAATCTTATAACGATTATTTATAAATGATGATATAACCATTGCTACTTTTTTCTATATAAATGTTATCCGCATGCTGGCAACATTTAAATAGAACGTTTAAAAAGTTGTGTTGATGCCTAATTTTAAAGTAAGTTATAATAGATAATAATTATAAGTATAAATAAATTAGTATATAAAAAAATTACATAGTATGTATATATTATTTTTATCTAGATTGGTGAAGTGGACAATGACGTTAATTTTGATGAAAACAGTAATGAATATAATGAGAATGATAATATATTTAAAGATCCTTTGTATGAAGAAAAAATTTTACCTGATTCTGCAATTACAGTTGGTGGTGCAATAGCACTTATAATGGCCTTTGTTTTGCGGCATAACTTGACAAACAACTTTGATCAAAGCATTGCAATGCTTTGATCAAAGCAGTTTTGTTATTGCTGTTTGACAGAAATTCAGATTGTTTGCAGTTCACTTGGTTTTTTGGTTGGAATACAATGTTGATAGACTTTCTTGCTCTCCTTTGATGTTCTTGAATCTTTGATGGATGATTTGTAACCATCAAAAATAATTAAAGTATGATTACCATACTTTTTTGTAATATATGTACAATATTGTTCAATAATGTCTGAATATGTAGCTGGGAGACTCCAAAAAACTTGATGCAGCAAAGCTCCGCCGTCAAGAATATAGGTTGTGTCATTATTCACTGTTAAAATTGTTAAATCCTTAATGAGTTCTCTACCAAGCTCTGCTTTGTTTGGTTTCCTCATTAATCCATCTTTGAAGAGAGATGTGGGCTCCGGTGTTAATTCATATTCGAAGCAGTCAGTCAAATCTTCAACCCTCTCAATTAGCATGATTAGTCTTTGGAACAAAACATTAGGATCTACGTGGACTGCATCGCCATTAACTTTAACAGATGGCATCAATTTGGCAAGTGTCTTGACCTGCTTTGAACGCTTGATAACTGCTTGATTGACTGCGATATTATTAAGACTGTTTTGAATCTCTAAACCCACATTTTCTGCTTGATCACAATTGATTTCATCATCCTTATCAGCACATAGGCCAGTAAATATACATTGAAGTCCTGAGTGTTGAAATTCAAATGGGTTAAACAGCTCGAGCTGCTCCTTTAATGCTTTAAAATCTTTAGTATCTCTTTTTCGCCGAGACTCACCAGATTCACAATGTTGCTGACTGCTCTCAAAACGATGCTTTGTCAATGTTGACATGGAATCATGGATTGCTCCGCATTCGTGCAAGGTACTGACCCAAAGATTCCTTGTAGTCTCTGACATACCCCTTCCTCTGGTTAAGCCTCCATTGCTTTTTATTGATTTCATCATGCACTGTTCAATTACTAAATCAGGCCAAAGACCAGCCCAATATCGATCTGTGCGTCTAATACAATGGTAACCTGATTTACAGTACTGCTCATAAAGCCAAGGATGTTCTGAATTAAGTGAGTGCATGGATTGTAGATATAACCGAGCACTTTTGGCATAGTTTATATGCCCTGTTGTGGCAAATAAATTAAGCATCAGCCTGATGGCTTCCAGATGTTCGTGCCAGTTCCCAGTTCTCTCTGCTCTGATGAACATCTTGATAATGCTAATGTATTCAAGATATACCAACCATAGTTTTGCTGTTCTGGATGAATGGGAAAGCTCTATTTTTAAATTTTCAATAAGATTTGTGAATCTTATAACTACACTGCTATTGTTTATCTCTTCCAAATCCATGTTTCCTTGGACCAGATCCTGATACATATTTTCTAGAGAACTATCAGCTTCATCTTTGGGGCTTTGTTTAAAAAGTAGACTCATTAAGGCAGACTCCACTAAGAAGTGAGCTCTTAGTGCTCTAGCTACTGCTTTACCAGTCATTATATGCGTGACAGAGTTGCTTGCATAAATAAGTTCGAGTAATCTATTCAGCCCTGATCCCTCCATGACCATACCAATACTTCCTAGGAAGCTCATTAAGATGTGGAATCCTCCCAATCGAATAACTATATCCAATTGCTTAGACTTTGCAATTTCGTAAGCTTTTAACCATAAAGGCTGATCAAAAGTTACACTTGGAGTAGGTAAATTGATTAATTTCGCTTGGTTTTGTATAAAAACTAGCGCAGAATAAATGCAGTTTTCATCAGATGGGTTTAAGTTAATGATAGGCGCCATGAATATCTCACTTTTTCCGGGATGACATTTACTATTATGATGAAGTTGCATAAATCCACTCCATTGTGCCCGGTTCTCACCAGCCGTTGAAGTGAACGAACGTTGCCAGAAAAGATCAATACCGAGAGACAGTGAAAAAGTCTGTGGTGACTGAAGCTCAACAATGGGCTTGAACAATATCTTTGTCAATGCTGCTGTGTCAGGAACGTCATACCACAAAATCGGAATATTTATTTTAGAATTTATTTCTGCTGCCTTTAAACCATATCTTATTCTTTTAATTCGATGAAGATTATCCAAAACTTTAGAGTTCATCATTCCAGCAGCGATGATTCCCATCCCATGAAAAGTGTCTTTACCATCTAATGTGCAGATATTATGATCAACATTGTCTGCCTTCCACTGAGTAAATAATCCATTCAGCACTCCTTCAACAATGTTATCGTTGTTAGCCATAACAGAGTGCTTAAAGCGTGTTATTTCTGATGGACTTATGCAAAAGCCTAGTTTAAATAGCTCATTTGTCAGCCATTTTGATGCAAACTTGTGATCTAGTTCTATTCCTAAACCAAAAAGCAAAGACGGGACGTAAAACCGAAATATGTTAGGACTTTCTAGATTAGCATATGAAACATAAATATATACACAACGATTATAAAAGTTCAAAACTTGGTCAGAATTGGTCAATATGTTACTTTATTATGGAAAAACTACAAATCACTTTATCATTTGCAATTTAAAATATATTGGAATTAAGTAAAATATATTGGAATTAAAACCTGTTGGTGGAAACCCTACTGGTTGAAAATAGCTTATAACATTCAAAGTGGTATATAGCATCACTTGCAACCAGATCACAACAGCAATTCAAACGAGATTTTACTTCAACTGCCCATATATCTTTTCTGTCTTCACAAACCTTAAGCATACTTTGTTTGAATTTTATTGTACGCACCTGTATTACGGCTTTACGATCACGATGTTTAGAATCGGGTAATGCTAAGTTGCCACAAATGAAGCAGCATTGCTTCCAGTTGAATATGTCGGTCTAAGTTATAAATAAATTTGTTTACAAAAAAATACAAATATTAAGCTACTGTTTTGCTTTTTTTAAGAAAGTGGGATGTCGTTATTAAAGAACCGCACAATGAATTAATAAAAAACAGCTAAAAGAACATAGTTGAACAAAGTAACTCATTCATATATAAATATAGTTAATTGTATGGATCAGTGACACAAGCACAAGATTGACTAAATACGAAAATATCTTACTGAACGCAATTTTTTAATGTTAGGGCTTTCCATTTGACATTTTAATACTTTTCTTTTCGGATTTGTAAAATCACGCCTGCATGCCACATGAACAGCAACCGTGTCCCTTTCCTTAAGTTCTTCTTCAAGGTTTTTATCGTTGCGTACTTGTGAATAATGAATTAAGGTATTAATACCTTTCCTTCCAACATTAATCGTTTGATTAGCAAGGTCACTATCTTTGCAAAGCAAACAATTTTCTTTTAATGTGTTCAACATTGTATATTTTAATTTAAGGTATATTTTATTTAAGGTATAAATTAAAACATGAAATTTAAAAATAATATTTAACAACATCAACATTCAGCTCTACAGTTTAGCAAGTACACAAAATATATTATTTGAAAAGAAAAATTAGCGCATTTTGAGCATGCTATGCTGATATTAAAGTAAAAAATGATGATGTCAGCATTTTATGTAATTAATTTTTACATTTTTATAATTTGTAAACTTTAAACTATATTTTTACAAAATATTATATGAATCGCGTCATTTTTCGCTGAATTATCACAACTTATTGACAGCAAGTCGTACGGGTTTAGTTTATTTAAAAAAAAAAAATCTACAAAGTGAGGTCAACAATAATATTTATAACTTTTTTTGCCCAAAATGAATTTTGGTGGATTTTGGATATATTAAAGTAGATAAAATTACGCTTCGAATGATACCAAATTCATTTATATCCAAATTTTGTCCAGGTTAGCCCTTTTTTAGGCTTATTTTGACTAGACTATTAGGAAAGAAAATTTTTTATACATGCATAACAAATGTTGTTTTATTTTTTATACATGCATAACAAATGTTGTTTTATTTTTTATACATGCATAACAAATGTTCTTTTATTTTTTATACATAACAAATGTTGTTTTTATGTGAAAGGTGACAAAGTATTACCCAAAAGTGTTTGATGAACAATTTTTACTTCAAGTTTTTTATGAAAAGTGGAGCCGATGATTTAATTGTATGTCTTATAGTCAATAAGGAATATTATAATAATGCAGCATTGGTGGATACTCGGAATGTAGCCGCTTTGGTTTTCGGGGGCAAAACAAGTATTTTTAAATTTATATTTCCGCCTAATCTTTACATGATATTTAGGATCTCGTACAGAAATTTGTGGGTAGATTAGCTCAAGTGAAAGATTCAAAGAAAACTAATTAAGACTGAGGAAGAAGATTCAAATAAGAAATAAGACAATATTTCAATTAAATATGCGCAAAATCCTTATTGAGCATTTTCGGTTACCATTAATTATCCAATGCTGAATTCGTCAAAGTGTAAACAACTGAAATGAATTCACTTTGAAGATTTGTTCTAGTTTCTCATCTAACGTTTCATGGTTTGTGATATCATTCCCGATTCATCCATATTCCAAAGGATGTTGAAAAGATGGTGAAAGGATCGTGAAAGGATCGTGAAAGGATCGTGAAAGGATCGTGAAAGGATCGTGAAAGGATCGTGAATGGATGGTGAAAGGATGGTGAAAGGATCGTGAAAGGATCGTGAATGGATGGTGAAAGGATGGAAAAGAATTTTAAAAGGCTATTTTATATCAGTAATGCAATACTTTCATCGTTTTTATCGCTGCGAATTTGATGTAGTATTTCTTTAACTATTTTCACCAACATAAGCTTTGATGAACTGATAGATAATCATCTGTTTTTCCTACTTAATTGGTTGATTTCAAATATCTTAACAAAGCAAGAAAATTGCTGTTGTCTTTCGCTATATCTTTTTAATACAGCTTCTTTCATGATTTATTATTTTCTAAGTTATTGATTATGATTTGGATAGCTCCATGTGCAGTAACCAAATTAGCTTCTCTGCTAAAATTTTTTTTCAAGACAATTTCTACTGACTCAAGAAACAATACTATATTGTTTAAAAGTCAATTTCGTCACTGGTAAACTCAAAGTCTACATCAATCTCTTTAGAAACAACCTGAACAATATCCAAAACTTGGAAAAATCTCGTAATCATGACAGTTATGATGTTCCATCATGTTTTCACATCTGTAAGAAAAGAAAGTTTTTAATTTCCACTGCAAAATCACCAGTATATTTTGATATTGATTTCTTGGATCCGGATTCTTGACCACATTTTATAAAGTCATCTTAAACTTTACTGACCTTTTTAGTCGACACTTTTATTTGTTATTATATTAAAAATTAATCAGTCAAAAACATTTTAATATAAAAGACTTTTGATAAATATACAGTACTCATATTTCAAATATAATTTCAAAATAAATGTTGCAAAAGGTTTAAATTTAATTATCATTTTTTTATTCATCAATGATTTAATAGATTAATCTTGAATTTATTTCACACATTCATTTTTAAAATTTTTAAGTAAGAAACACAAAAGAACTCGTAATGTAACATCATTCAGAGAAGACATTTTTTCAATATAAGAGAATTTTTTAAAAATATTGGTAAAAACCAGTAACTACCGGTAATTGGATAAAAACTTACCGAAAACTGGAAATCCAAAATTCCCAACACTAATGAATAGCCAATAAAAACGCACGTTTTTATTGCCTTGTAAATAGCAAATTTTGCAAAGTAATATGCAAATTTTTTTTGCATACTTAAAACAAAGTATGAAAAAAGAACTTTTTTCACTCTTTTTTATTTTTTAACTGATTTATTAAGTGAGTCTTTTTTAACTGATTTATTAAGTGAGTAGTTATCAAGTGGGTAGTTATCAAGTGGATAGTTATCAAGTATATAGTTATCAAGTGGGTAGTTATCAAGTAAATCAAAAATGTACACTTTTTCTAGATAGTAAATGGTTCTAATTATAAATAGAAAACTTGTCATTTATTTTAAAGTGCTTTCTAACACACCTTAAAATAAATCTTTAAGGGAAAAGATTGATAAAATTTTCAGTATCGGTAAAATGTCTTTTTTTTATCATCAAGTAAAGACAACACTTTTTCAATCTTACACACAAGACAAGGCGCTGACATGGCAAAATTAAAACTTGTAAGTGATTAGTTAAGCAAATTTTACAGAATTGTCATTTTCTTGATCTTCAGCTAATGGAGGTGGATTTAGTTCAAACAACTCATCTGAAATACTTCTACTTTATTTTCGGATGGCATTTTTAAATCAACAAAAAGATAAAAAGATGATTCAAAATATTTGAAGATATTCCGCTTATCTAAAGTTAGTTATCCCTTATACAAAGATTATTTTTCAAAAAGAATATTCCTAACTTTTCTTCTTATTCTTCTAAGATTCTCTCTATTCTGCACCTATCTAACCCTAACCTCAGTTGGTAATACTCTTTGCTGGATTAATTTTTTCGTCAAGAAATCTCTAGAAGCATCAGCTGTCGTTGTTCTTTTTGAATGAAGGGATTCAAAAAAAGTTTCTCCAATTCAAAAATTGGAGAAACTTTTTTTGAATCCCTTCATTCAAAAAGCACACATAGCAAACTGTATGTGAAGAATTTTTACATCCTCTAGTAATCATGAAATTAACAGAACTTAGCCATTGATCTTTGAGAAAATTAGATGTATATTCAGGAGCAGAACATATAACAATTCAGAATATATGATAACACTTGATAATAATTAAAATATAATAATGATATAAAAGTAATAAAATTCAATCGGTCAATGAAACAGAAAAAAACTTACATTTTTGGAATATGGAGAGAAAATTGATCAATAAAATAGTAAAAAAAACCACAATAAATAAAACTTTCTTAAAATTTTGTTAGGTGGTATCATTTATTTTTTGCTTTAATCCAAGAATAGAAAGTCAGCATGAAACTTTTTCATTTTTAATTTAGAATGAGAGTTGGGGGGGAGGAAGGGGGGGAATCGATCAACCGGCTTAAGTTTTTCCAACTTATCTTGAACTTAATTAACAGGTAGCATAGAAAGGGCAACATATTTTTGACAGTCTTTTCTTATGTAGAGTCATTTTTTTCAAAACAGCCGAGCCAAAATGAAAATGGTATCTAGTTATTCTAATGTTAGGAAAGCAATTTTTTAGACCATTAGATATTGCTTTTTCATAATCTGCTTTTACCATAGAATCTGCTTTAGCGATACTAGGTAAATTGAGCTTTTGAAATAAAGTCAAGTAAAGATTTTGCTTTTTTCAAGACATTAGAAATTTAGATAAAAATAAGTGCATAGTATTATTTTAAAAATAAAAAAATATCTAATAAAAAATTATTAGATAGATACATACCTTTAAACACTTTTTTATCCGTTTTTTAATATCGTTATAAATAAAATATAAAAAATGTGCTTTTCTTTTTACTATGAACCAAAAAATAAAAAAGTTGTGAAATGGTTAAAAACTACAAATCTCTAATTATTGTCTAAAAATTTTATTTCTTATTTAAATATGCAAATTATTTTATTACATTTTGGAGTAATTTACTGTACATTTCATTAAAAAATATAAAAAAACGAAGAAGAAAGCCGTGGAATTCGTGGTAATGCTTTTCCCCTGATAGACGTCCTCAAGTATCTAAATTGGATTTGTCAAGGCATAAGCTTGGTTTCCAATAGTTGTAGGAATGTCGTACAACAAGTGCACAACAACTCTGTTTTATAATGGAAACATTTTCTAGTGCAAGTTGCACAACTTTAACGTTGGTTTTACAACAAATTTCATGTTGTACAACTGCGGTTGTGAGTTTTTAAAAAGATCTATTTCTGCATCAGTATTTTGTTTTTTGTGCAAAACGTGCAGCATATTTTTTTTAATGGAAACCACTCAGCTGTTGTATAACAATAAAGTTTACAAAATATCACCATTTTTTACATAGCATGGCGACGGCTCCATCTTGTGTGTTAGAAAAAATCTATATGGCAGATTTTATGAACGAAGTTCAAATATTTCCAGTTTTGTATGACAAGTTTGAAAAGGAATTTAAAGAAAAATAGAAAAAGAAAAATGCATGGGAAGAAATTGGTCGTCTGTCAAACTCATCTGCTAATCAAGTGGAAGAAAAGTATAAAAGCATTCGAAATAGTTATGGAAGGTGGCTGAAATCAAAGTGAAATATCCTGTTAGGTTCTGGAAGTTTCACCTCAGTTTATTCAGCTCGATTGGCTAAATACTTTAATGAAACATCGTGAAACAACATCATGAATATTTGTTCACCTTCTGATTTCTGATTAGAAACAACTAATTTGGAGGAAAACGTTGCTGTGGTTTGTGAGCAAGTAGAAAATATTCATCATCCATTGAACAAGGAGCTAAATAATCATTTATTTGAAGATGTGACTGAAAAAAACGGTTATGTAATTTCTTGTGTGCAAGTAGAGTCAAGTTAATCGACAATTCGTACTAATAACAAAATTATATTAATGTAAAAAATTATAATAATGTAAATATTACATTATTTATTCAAATTAAAGCTAGCTTGTTTAACCAACTGATGTGAAAAACTACACATTTTAAATAAAATCATTGAGGTATAATATACATCTTTTATTAACTTTTAAATAACTATTGAGGAATATCTAAAATTTAAAAAAGTAAAAAAGTATTATTTTTTTAAATCATATTGTCATTCAAAAGAAAGTTTATTAAAGTATATTACTTATAATCTAGTTATTAAATGGATTGTGGTCACATGATTGAACATAGTCCAATTGCCACGAAAGGCTTCCTTCACGTGAATTAAAATAATCTTTAAAAGTATTTCTTATTGCAATTGCATCAAAAACAGATCTATTACTTTTTGATTTCGAGAAATTAAGCAAACATGCTTGATCTTTTAATTCTTTTTTCCGATCTCCTTGAATGACAATTCCTGAATTACTTTCACTATCAACAAAACCAGTTGGGATATAATGTGCTCCATCTGTTAAACACAAATAGTTGTGAAGACAGACAGTAGCCTTTATTATATTTTCTACTTTCGATGGTTTTGCTTTAACTGGAGATTTGTAAATTCTCCATCTAGCAGCTAAAAATCCAAAGCTATTTTCAATTGTTCTCCGTGCTCTTGGTAGGCGATAACTAAAAACTCTTTGCTGAACGGTAAACCTGGCTAATGAAACCTGGGTATGGTATCATTAACCATGGTTTAAGTGTAAATATGTCATCTCCAACAAGGACTTGTGGAACTTTAGGATTGATTTCAGACATTTCTGGTAAATGAAAATTTCCCTTATTAAATGCTCTAACAAAAATGCTTGCATTTAAAATGGCAGCATCATTAACCCTTCCATAAGCCCAACAAGTTTGAAGATCCGATTAATGACAAAAGGCGTTCAAGTCTGTTAGGAGACATTTTTAAGTACCAATAAAAAATTTCTCTATCAAATAGCATCATTTCTTGCACCGAAGGACTAAACGCACAACAATTCAAACGAATGTTGCAAGATTGTTGTACAATATTTCTACAACTATTGGAAACCAAGCAACAGACGTATAAGAGATGGACGTGCAGCTTATTGTTTGTTTTTTTTTATCAAAGAGGCCACAGAAATCAGCGAGCCATGCGAGTTTTTTGACAAACTCTTAACTTTCACCCGTCAACAAAAAAAATCTATTAAAATGGCTGTCCAGAGTTTTAAAACAGAAACTCTGATCAAGTGGTATTAGTTTAAACTTTTATAGTATTTGTTTAATTTGTAGTATTAATTTTAATTGTATAGTATTTGTTTAATTTGTTTAAGACTGTTCATGATAAAATAACTACTTCACGCGTTGACAAATTACTAAACAAATTACACCGAGGTAAAGGAAATTACATGTCGGCACAAACAGATTTTCATCATTTTTTCAAGATGAACATTTGTAAATTTGGGAACTTTTTTCGTGTAAACAAAGTCTGTCAATGATAAAATAGAACTGAAAGAATAATTTTAAAATGACTAAAAATAGTATAGCGAAATATAAAAAAGTTTACGTAAAATTTTTTGTCAAGATCTGGTTTCATTCAACTCCTTGGTTCTTCATTCACCAGCCTTAATTTTGTGTATTTTTTTAGTATTTTTTCCGACATGTCGCAATTTTTTGCCCCGACTACTTTATAAGCTCCAGATTATATATTCCTTTATGCATTATTTTTTTAGTAGATATATTTCCTAATGGGCTTTTCTATTATTTCATTTGATAAAGCAAAACCTTTTAAAAAGTTATTCAAATTTATGATTATCTCGCAAAATACGGCCAGATATTTTATGTTTTCGCTTTTCATATTTCATATGCTATTTAATTGGTCGTAAAAAGCACATAATAACCCATTTGTTATTGTCAAATAAAAAATAGTTTGTATATAGCTGGTAAATCAAGTTATGTTAAAATTAAATACTTAGGTATTCTTGCGGTTTGCCATAAATTGGCTTTGCTAAATTCTTTAAAACTGTGACAAATTATTTTTTTCTTTATTGTATTTATAATCATTTTAAGTATAAGTTATTTATTCTTAACTGTATATATTTCTGTTGTTAAACATAAAAATAGAAAATTCTATAATATTCATAAACTGGAAGTCTACAGAATTATGGTAGATGTTCCCTGGACATGAAACCATTGTGCTCTAGGTAGCTACAAAACAAGTTGATATTTTGTATTATTTATTATATCTCAACTTATACAGGTACTAAAGTAGTCAAGCAAATGATCTCAATTTCATTTCATAGTCCGGGTTATTTCTTAAAATATTAAGAATGTCTATCTATATAAAAATAAACTTAAAACTTGGTTCTATTGCTGTTATCTTTAATAAGTGAAAGGAAGTTAATGTGATTGGCTAGGTGAGACCAAAAATTTTCGAAGAATCCGACAGACTTTAATATAATTTAATTCCTATTGTTTAAAACAAAAGATTTGTAACAATGCGCAACGAGCATGATTTGCAAAAAAAACAAAATCGTTGCACGTCCATCTCTTATATGTCCATGGTCAAGGCGACAAAGAAAAACAATCTTTACGTAATCTGAATTGTCGATTATGAAGGAAAGTATGTAGGACACTTTATTTGCGACTATAAATGTTAAAATTTAGTTATCTTAAATATGCAATGCGTATTTGGATGTTAATTACTGCATATTACACAATAATTAACTTGGCTGAAAAAAGAAGCCATCATAAACATTGTGTTAATGGTAAATTCTTTTTAATGAAAATGGGTGATATATTTTTATAAAACCAACGAATATGTAGAGTCGGGTGCCAAAAAAAGTCTTGCTAACATTTTTATTTCAAATTTAAGTTAAAATTGATATTCAAGCTGGAGAAATACTATCGGATGTGAAAGTGAACAATACAGGACGAAGGGGTATGCTTTTATATAAAACAACATTTATACCACCAATAACTTTGAAAAACCAGTGAAATCGGTCACATTCAATATTTTAAAAAAGGATGACGGACAAAAGTCGGGCGAATTATCAAAGCGGCTGACCAAGGAGAGTCTCACTGAATTATTAGAAGGGTTTTACACGGTAAAACTCAACTAATAGTATCAACTAGTAGATTGGTGAAGTAATATCAACATACAAGTAAAATTGAAAGGTCTGTTGGATAAGGGAGTAACCTTAAAACTTCTGAAAGAAAAAAAATGATAATTTTTTAAAGTTGTGAAAAAAGTCACTTTTATAATTAGATTTAAAACTTAAAATTGTATCTCAAAGTGGAAAGGTATGTCAAAGTAGACAATATCTCACCAAACAATCCTCTTGCCAAAATGGTTTGATTTCTCGAATTGTTTTAGGGTACACAAAGTTAGAAAACTACATCGGGTGAGTGGAATAATGGACCTGCATGTGTATCAGAGGAAGATCTACCGTAGAGGAACTTTTTCCCAACGATGACTACATAATCACGTTTATTGGGGGGAAAACTGCAGGATTGTAGGATTGTAGGCCAACATGGACGAAATGTTTAAAACTCTTCTCAAAAGTTGGACTGCATTTTCAGTTGCCTTGTTAACAAGACTTTTAAACAGTATGCCTAGGGAATCTGCAGAAGTCATAAAAAGTATTGATGGTCAATTAAATACAAAAACTGCTGAAAACTTTACCTACCTTCTTTTTTTTAATATTATATACATTATAATTATAAATGTTTTATCAGCTGTAGTTGAGTAACCTATATTAAATAGAGCTGCTTATGTCAAAATTGCCATCATTCAGACGACATAAAACTATTTTTTTAATTTCTGTGATACATTGGTACAAATATTTTTAATAGTTTTAGGCAGTTGTCAGCACAACAAGTATTGTGGCAAGCAAATCTTTACTTAGTATGTCTTAATTATGGAGAAAGAAAATGCTATAGGCATATTTAGAGATTATAATTCCAGTTCTAAGGATCGGAGGAGGACTTGTGATTCAGGATGATAACAACCCTAAATTCCCTTCAAAGCATTGCAAAGAATATTTGTGCAAAAATGAAAGAAAAAGAGCGCGCAATTATACGGAATGGCTGCCTCATTTATCAGATTTAAATGCCTTCAAAAGTTTATGGGATCACCTATATTAAAACATCCGTGAAAGAATCCTAAACCAAAATCTGATCTTTAACAAATTCTTCGAACTTAGAGTATGATTAATGAACGTGGAGTGAGATTGAAATCGAAATCCTTAAAAATTTTAAGAAATATTTATCATATGGTAAAGCGGTCAATAAAATGGGAAGAAAGGAAAGGGAAAAGGATGATTTTTTTAAAAACCAGAGTTTTTTTAAAGTGTTTACAAAATGATTTATTTTCACACAACGACTGAAATGGTTATTATTCATAGAATTAAATAAATTCATGAAGTTAAATGTGTTCTACTATTGTTTTTGTAAAGAAGCTCAATTTTTCGTTATGAATATTTAGAGCGGTACTCTTTTCTCAACATGATTGATAAGTGAAGATTACTCAGCCTATTGCTATAAGATTTAAAAGTAGATCAAAGCTTCAAAATAGTTTTGTGATTTAAAAAAAATTTACTTTCAATAAACTCTAACGAAGTGATTATTTTTATTTTCTTTAACAAATTATTTGAATTTCGGACAACTGCATCTAATGTGCCTGCATGCATGCGTTGTTCGTGCAATTAGACACACTTTAAATATAACAAGCTCAAGCTAAAACACGATCAGTCTAGCCTGTGCTCTAGATCATAATCCAAGCACCATGGTCTTACTAGCCATGTGTTTTAATAAACACTAAAAAGTTTTTAACATAAGACTAAATAAGACGTTTTAGAGTATGAGATAAAACAAGAATACTCTGGTTTATCAAATTAAGTTCCATTACTCTAAACGTTGGTACTTTATCGTTTCAATACGATTAACGTCTGGATTTTATCTTTAACCTTATAAAGTTAAAAACCGGACTTTAAAATAAGAGAACGTTAAACGTTGCACCAATAATATTGCGAGTTCTAAATAAAAGAAGTTCAGGTATTCGCAGGGGAAATACAGTATTGCAAAATAAAAAACCGCCATTCTGTCACTTTCTCTTATGACAATAAGCGATTTTCCCGACTTAACGGGAAAAAGTGATGCAGACTTGAAACAGGTCAATAAATAAAAAAAACAGTGCACAACACCGTGGGTATTCCCTGCTATCGTTCAAAGTTCAGCATAGTGTTTTTCAACAGTCTGTTCTTGACACCAGATTTCAAAACACATTTTGTAAGAAAATTATTCTAATAACATGGGAGGGTCAGTTTCTTTAACAGAATTCAACTGGTCCCAACAAGAAGAACCTCATGCGTCAAGAAGAAAGGAAATATTAGGTTAGCTATTTTGTTTAATGATTGTGTTTTTAGTTATGGTTGTAAGTATATGAAAACTAGAATTCTAAAGCTCTAGAATCATACACACACATAACTAGCACAATAACTTTATATTATCAGTATATTTTATACATACTTATTTGGTGTGTTTATAGAAAATGCTGTTAACTTTATAAAAGCTACTTTTAGTTGCTATAGTAATATATATTTTGTATGATAGTTATATAACTTTTGAAAGTTAACTCTAAGCATTGTTTTTATTTATGAGTTGATTTTTTTACAGTCCCGTATTACAAACATACTTGTATTATATAGTAGTAATCTTGAATTCTGTGCAATTATTATACAATTTAAAGCTGAATTGGACTAGCATCCTAGATACACAAATAAATTTTTTGGTATTTAGTCAGATGTATCTAAATTTTGAAAATTTATATAACATAGCTGTTATTTTCTTTACTAAGAATGTATTGTTTATAAGTATAACAAATACTTTAAACTGGTATTTATAAACCTTTCTTACTCTAATTGAAAGTAATTAGGATTTCATACTTTTTTTGTTTGAAAATTTACATATTCAATGGCTTTGGGTTGGAAAGAGATTTTTATTAAGTTCTAGAAACCTGTGTTAAAGTTTAAATTATGACATGATTTAAATTATTACTTTTTTTTAAAGTTAAAAGTTATGTAATTATTCCCATAGTAGAAAATGCCTTTGTATTGTTTAATACTTTATTGACAAAATAATACCATGATAATAAAGGTTCTAGGAAATAGTCTGCCTTGAAAGAATGTCCCTCCTACCCTCCCACAAAAATTACCCTTTAGAAAAATTACCCTTTAGAAAAGAATCCTATGGTTGTGTTTATCATATACACTAATATTAGCATCATGATTGCAAAGTTATAAGTATGGATTATTATGAGTGTAGTCAGCTAGCTTTCTGGTAGTTTTCATCATTTTAGAGTAATAAAAATTAATTTATTTTCAGGTTGAGTGGCAAAAACTGTCATGCCAATGATTTGTCTATTGTACCACATGCAATCCTTCTATTATTCAACTTTTAAATGTATTCCAGATTTCTCTTTACACTGTTACTATGTATTTGTTATGAAATATGTCTAATTTCCATTAAATACAAATTTACTCTAAATAAAATTTCTCAATATAGTTTGCTAAAAAATATTTCATTGAATATTAAAAAAAATGAGTGGAAAAGTTGTTTCTTTTTAAATCCTAAATTTAATACTGGAAATGATGATGATGATGAATTTAATACTGGAAATGATGATGATGATGATGATGATGATGATGATGATGATGATGATGATGATGATGATGATGATGATGATGATGATGATGATGATGATGATGATGATGATGATGATGATGATGATGATGATGATGATGATGATGATGATGATGATGATGATGATGATGATGATGATGATGATGATGATGATGATGATGATGATGATGATGATGATGATGATGATGATGATGATGATGATGATGATGATGATGATGATGATGATGATGATGATGATGATGATGATGATGATGATGATGATGATGATGATGATGATGATGATGATGATGATGATGATGATGATGATGATGATGATGATGATGATGATGATGATGATGATGATGATGATGATGATGATGATGATGATGATGATGATGATGATGATGATGATGATGATGATGATGATGATGATGATGATGATGATGATGATGATGATGATGATGATGATGATGATGATGATGATGATGATGATGATGATGATGATGATGATGATGATATATACATATATATATATATATATATATGTATATATAATATATAAAAAAGTATAGCAGCAGTCTTTACAGAAAGACATGAAATTTGCATTTAAGTCACATTTCTTCACTTAATAAGGAATATTTTAAAAGACTCTTTAAAATGTTCTTTTGATAACTTTGATAAAGAAATAATAATGCAATTGTTGAAAAAAAGAATATATATATATATATATATATATATATATATATATATATACAGTGCTCGAAGTGAGGCGGGATGGGGTGGGATGCCATCCCGTTACCTTTTTAAATTTTGAAAACCATCCCACTCCTTTTTTTAATGCATATTTTGGGGTGGGATGCCATCCCGGTACATAATAAATTAATGGAAATTTTATTTTATTTTCCTCCTATAAATAAACTTGTAAAAACAATTTTAAAGTTTGCGGCAATATGAGAATTTAAATGAACTTAAGTCTCAGCTGTTATTTAAAAATTTGCGGTAGAAAGTTCAAAAACTAAATCGATAATTATAAAACAGTGCGTCTTTTCTTCTGTATTTTAAATAAAAAGTTACCAAGCAACAAAAAGCGACATTGGCTTTTTTTTTCGTTAAAGTGTCATTAGAGTTTTTTTTTTGGTGAAATAAAATATAGTACACAGTAGATTTACTCAACATTAAATGTTATGATTTTAAAAAAATTTACTTATTATAAATATGGATAAATGGCTAGCAAGCGGAAGGAAAAGAAAGTTAACCAGTGATAGTTCTAAAAGTAATTTGGAAAATGACACTGAAATAAATAAAGAAGTGACAGATTTTTCGAGTATTGAAACTTGCCAATCCTTTCCTCAATGTGATGGTATTTTTTTTCAATTATTTAAAAATTGGTAAATACAAAAAAATAAGACTTGTTTAAAAATAAAATGTTTAATTATATCATTGTTTTTTGATTGCTTAATGACGTTTGATGTGAAACTTAACTCAATATTTTACGGTGACAGTCTCTTAAGAATATAACAGACCTCAAGTTGTTTTTTTAATATAGGTTTTTTACTATAGGGATACTCTAGGGATTTATAATTCCTTTATTTAATCTACACAAAATACGAAATCTATAATTTTAGGATAGGTGGGATGGTGATTAGAAAATATTAAAAACCATCCCGCTACTTTTTTTTTCCCACTTCGAGCACTGTATATATATATATATATATATATATATATATATATATATATATATATATATATATATATATATATATATATATATATATATATATATATATATATATTTTCAACAATTGCATTATTATTTCTTTATCAAAGTTATCAAAATTGAATTGTAAAGATTGCTGCTATACTTTTTGAAGTTGTCAGTATAATGTAATGAATTATTTCCAATAGGTGCTAAATTTTAAGTAGATAATTTCATGAGATATGTCTTTATTAAATTTCTATGATATTTATATGAATATAAATATGCAAGAGGTTTCTTTTCCTTTTTAGCAAAACATCCAGAAATCAAATCATTGATGGTTATTGATCATCTCTTTAAATACCAAGTAACAGCTCTAGTACTACTTCAATTTTCCATCATATCAGCTCTTTCATATTTTGATGTGGCATGGCCCATTGTAGTGTTGATTACATATATTGTTAGTGGAACAATAAACCAATCTCTATTATTAGCTATTCATGAAATATCACACAATATGGCATTTGGGCATGCCAAACCCATGTACAATCGTATATTCAGTTTGTTTGCCAATTTACCTATTGGTGTACCTATGGCCTTGTCATTTAAAAAGTATCACTTGGAGCATCATCGTTATCTTGGTCATGACATTATTGACACTGATATTCCTACTGAGTTGGAAGCAAAGATGTTCTCAAACACGCTTGGTAAAACAATATGGATGTTTTTGCAATCATTTTTCTATGCCTTACGTCCATTAATAACCTACCCAAAAGAAGTCTGCAAAATTGAAGCTTTTAATTTTGTTATGCAATTTGCTTTTGATGCTTTAATTGGTTATTACTTAGGTCCAAAAGCGGTCTTTTACATGATCATAGGTTCCTTATTTGGAATGGGAATGCACCCAGTTGCAGGACATTTTATTGCAGAACACTATATGTTTTCTAAAGGCTTTGAAACATATTCTTACTATGGGATTTTAAATAAAGTTACGTTTAATGTGGGTTATCATAACGAGCATCACGATTTTCCAAATATTCCGGGATCGTTATTGCCCAAAGTTCGTGAATACGCACCCGAGTACTATAACACTATCCCTTACCATACATCGTGGGTTAAGGTTATTTATAACTTCATTACGGATCCTTCTATTGGTCTTTATGCTCGAATGAAAAGAAACAGATACGACGAAGAAAAACTTAAGCTTGCCAAGAATTTGGATAAAATGGAATGAATGAAATAAATTTTTCTTTCCATTGACTTTTTCTATACGAGGTAATCTATCATGTCATTATAGGATGTATATGTTTTGTCTTTAAAAAAATGTAGAGAGTGATGTAAAACGCTGCTAGTTATCTTTTAAATATTGGTTTCGGTTTGTCTATTTCTAAAGGTGGGATAACCTTGATTTGAAATTCAAAGCGCAGAGATTTATGATTATGCGAGTTGGAAAAAAAAAGTCTCACTAATATTTATAATAATGTTTAACTGTGAAACATTAAGTCATAGATATTAGTTTTTGTAATGTTTGCTTATTTTCTTAGTCGACGCATTTTTAGACGATTAATCTGATTTGAAAAAGAAAAAGCTTTAAGAGATGCAATTAAATTTTGTTGTGTGCTGTCGGAAACTTATGCTCATTAGAAAATAGAAAAAACTTAGCATAGATGCTAATTTTGTTTTTCTCTTTATTCGAGGGTTTTATAAATCCATTTGAGTTTGCATCATCACTGTTTCAAGTAATTAAGCTTTTTTTTTTAATTTAACGAATTCATTATAATCTAAAGCTGATTGGTGGTGGAGTTCCGCACGAATGTTTACGCTGCTTTAAATTTTTTTTTTTTTTTTTTATTCATCATAAGAATTATCGACAACGACACTTACTAAACAGGCTCATACATTGTGCTTTTCTAAAAAGGTAATCAAGTTTTCAAAGAAAATATATTTTCAAAGCTTTTTACTTTTTTTTTTTTTTTTTGTAATATCTTTATCTAACTTCTTTCATATTGTTTTGATATATTCATGTTTTTTCTATTAACATCTGATATATAACTTCTTTCATATCGTTTTGATATATTTATGTTTAACCTTGTTAAAGATAATAATAAAAGTTGTTTCTGCTCTGGTATTTTTCATTTTTAAAGCAAATGCAACAAACTAAGGAGACACTTGCACGTTTATTATCACTGCTATTAATCTTCCTTCGATTGATTTATTTACAATTATTTCTCTTCGTAACTTCTACCAGCTTGTGAGGCAAAAGTAGTGAACAATATTAATATTCTCACTTTAACATCATCGTCCTATGAATAGTACAATAATTACATATAATTTTGGTAAAATCGTTAAATCGTCAACCAAAACACAAAAATTAGATTTCTAATTGTAAAATATTACCAGATTATACTGGTCAAATTGATTTACTGGTAATTGATACTGGTCAGTCTATTTTTGATTATGATTTAGCCTAAATAAAAAGAATTTCTTTAAGAAACTGGAGGAATCCAATAAGAGTATTAAGACCGAATTTCATTTTCCCAGCAATTGTTAAGAGCAGTTTAGAGATACATCTTAAGTTTTCTATTCCGTCCATGGCGCAATAAAAGACATGCCAGGATCGGGTAGACCGTATGCTTTAAATTTGAATTAAATTAGTTAGGCAACGCAATTTGTCATTTAAATTTAACAACGTTTAGCGCTTCGCTACTATAAGTGGACTAAAGCCCTCTATAAACTTTCTCATTTATCGGTTTAAGTTCTTTTCTTAAAAAAAACCTTGATTAATTTCTCGATGAAAAAAAAACTGCAAAAAGAAATCCTGGCAATTCACTATTATTATTATGATCCAATTTTGGATGTCATTACTGATTAAAAGTTAAAAAAATGTTTTATATAAGCATCGGGGTTTAGATTTTAACAAAAAATTACAAAGTTCTAATCAGTTTTTTAACAAATTCTTTTTAAAATTTTCACAAGATTCTAAAAATTTATGTTTTTTTTAAACAAATTTTTAGAATCTTGTAACTTTTGGATGTCTCAATAAGTTTCCAAAATATCTGGAAACTATAAGATACTCTTTTAGCTTTTTAAACGCCATTTTCTAATCAATAAGTCATACAAAGAATTTTATTTTGAAATAAAAATTCGAACTCGGAAGAGTCTAGAAATCAAACACAAATAACGTAATTAATTGCAACTATCATCTTTAACAGCAAGATTTTCCGTATTGACATTCATATACATTTAAAAAATAAAAATAAGATTTATCTATTTAGAAAATAAAAAAATAATGCCTTTTGATTTAGTAAAATACAGCAACTAAAATTACGTAACAAAAAAGAGTGGACAGCAAAACTAGAGTGTACAATTAAGATCGTTTTCTTTTCAATGGTAAATAACCTTGGTCAGACTCAACTTAAAACATCAAACACACTAAATAAACTAAAGATTTTCACAGGAGGGAAAAAATTAACATCAGCAGCTGGTAAAAACTTTCAGACAAGTGACCCTTTCAACTCAGTTCAAAATTTTACACATGTATGTATGTATGTATATATATATATATATATATATATATATATATATATATATATATATATATATATATATATATATATATATATTATATGTGCGTATATATGTTTACATTGTAATATGTTCCTTTTTCATATAAATACTTAGAAAAATTGAATTTTAAACAAATATATCATTTTAAAGTTAAACAAAATAACTAGCATATACACACTTTATTCTAATTTGCTGCAATTAAAATAATAATTTCTAAAAATAGTAATACTTTTTTCAAATATTTTAAATATTTAGATTATGAAAAGCTATAGTTTTAAAGCTAAAAATGCTAATAAAAGTAAAAAAAACCACAAGCAAGCTTTTGATTTCCTACAATACACTTTCTCTTTTAAGACTATCTATAATACTATAACATAAATATTCTCTCACAAATGATACTCTCTTACAAATAGAACACTTACTAACATGCATTTAAATTTAGAAAAAACATGCACCATTTGTTTGCACTATTATTAGTCAGTTGCCTCATAAATTTTAAAGCAAATCCTCAGATTTAAGATTATCCAACAAGATTCATTCCATCCCAAATCATATTAGACAGTTTAAGCTCCTTTGATGTTTCATAAAGCTTTTCTACAACTGCCATTACAGCTCCAAAAAATGGTTTTGAGTGGTGTGGCAAACCATGCTTTTTACATAAGCTTTGCAGTCTTCCTTGAACATAGCGAAGCTTGCTTCTTGTTAAATGGGGGAAGATATGATGTTCAATTTGAAATTGGAGTCCACCATGAAAGAAATCCATCCAAGGAGGACAATCAACATTCATTGTTGTTTTTAACTGAGATAAGAAATATCCATCATTTTCATAATTGCTTTGAGGTACTCCCATAAATGTCTCCATAGAGAAATGGCTTATACAGATTTGTATGTGCACCAAACCTGCTGTTGCATGAGATAAAAATAAAAAGATGACAGCATGGCTGAAAGACAGTGTTGATCCTATATGCACCAATAGAAGTAAAAACCAAGTCCAGAAGCCTAACAATGAAATCAATTCAGCCAGTTTTCCTTTTGAAGAAGCCCCGACTCCAACGAGATTAAAAATAAAACTCTGGGCATAGAGATTGAAGCGAGCCAATGCCATTATTGGGAAAAACATATAATGTTGAATAGATACAAACCAATGAGCAAACCTATCAAACTTTAAAACACGATGATAGTAAGTTGAAAAAATGTTGTTGAAAAAAGATTTAGAAACAGCCAGCACTGGTAGATGTTGAATATCAGGATCATGATTGATTGAGTTAGTAAGTGTATGATGTGTATTGTGACTATGTCGCCACCATGCAACACTGATTCCTTTAAAAAAAGAGGATCAAAGAAAGGAATTGATTGACTATCTATTTTATGAAAACCTAAAAAAAAATTAATACCTTGAAGAAAGTTTCCAAATACATATCCAAGTGTTTCATCTTTCTTTTTGTTATGAGTAACAACATGATGACCAAGGTCATGTCCTACAAATGCCAATTGTTGCCAGAATAAACCAAGAAACATTGCACTCAAACAAATTGACCAGTATGAAGTTGAGAAATGTAAAAAGAAGATGCACGCAACAAGAAGTGATGTAATTATAATTGCAAGATTAACATATAGCCAGTCTAATAAAATAGTTTACAAAGATTTTTGTGCTTTTTTCTAAACAGCAAGTATATAAAAATATTATGACAGCCTGTAGCATTAAAAATAAAATATAAAAAAAGAGAAAACTTACAATCACATTCAAATGCTTTAAGTTTTTTCAGCTCTTCAAATAATACATGCAAATCTTTTCCTAATTCCGTATCTTTATATTGTTGCCTTTCAGACAACTGTCCGATTAGAAATGGCTTGAGTCTGTCGTAATTGGGTTTTAGATGGAAGTTATTGAATTCAACTGAACAGTCTTTTCCTGCAAGATTCAATATTAATGAAATACCACCTGGATGCTTTTCTAACCAATTTGTGACATTGTAAACCTTATCTTTTATTATTACCCAAGCATCAGATTTAGAGGTGTGCAGAGCAACTTCCTCTCTACTATAAACAGGAAGTTCAGGACCAGCAATCATTATAGTGTTATGTTATTATATTTATGTCAGATAATTTGTTGAACGGAAATGTGTTCGAACTGCTATAAAACAGCAAAACAAAAAAAATCACATCAAATTCATTCAACACAACAAAAGAAATATTAGTCTTACTCTAGTAATGCCAGATATTTAATTTTGACCATAAATTTCAAAATTAATTTTCAAATACTAAACAAATATATATTATAATTTAAGACTCTTTAGTATATATTCCTTCAATAATAATACAAACTTTTATCTTTAAATAACGCTGGCGAATCTAAGCTTTTTTTTTAACAGTCGTGACCTTTTGAACAACTCTAGAATGCTTTCCATCACTAAGTACCTATGCAAAGTTATGAGGAACACACTAGATTTAAGGGTGGTGCGATCTTAAGTCAGCAGTTAAATAGTAGCACGAGTTAGACTGGTGAAGAAAAATAGATAAAATTTTAAATCAACAGAGGGAATCACCTTTTTCAAAAGTTAAGAAAAAGCGACATTACCTTCCCAGCCGTTTGGCGTGAAAAAAGGTGAGTTCTTTTTTTTTTTTTACATTCCAATTATTATTTATATGAAAGTAAACTTTATCATCAGTATTTTATTTCATTCAAGAGTAAAAAGGCTAACGAAGAACTGAGCTGAAAAGTCAAGCGAGTCTTAACGCTTTAAATAAGCTTTTAACTTTGATTTTCGAAGGTGTAAAATATTTATATACTTAGCAGAATAGTTTGTTTTTTGAACACCTGGACTACTTCGTTTAATCAATATTAATGAAAAGGTTTTCCTTTAAAGTATAGTGGCTGAGTATTTTTATAAATATCAGGCGACCGCATATTGTGATTTTATTCTTTTATTGTTGTTTTGCACTATTTAACACACACACATATATACCTATTAGTTAATATATTTATAACTATTTTATAAAGGTTATTTATTTATGATTGAACGTTGACATGTCGATAGCTAAGTCTTTTTATGGCAATCATAATTTGCGGTAGTGTTTACATTTGAGATGGTTTTTAAGTGATGTAATTTTACTCCACAGGTTCAAGTAAATAATTATGCAGTGGAATTGTGTAAAAGTCTATTTCGTTGAAGAGACTTTCAGAAGCACACGCTTTTCAAATATTTAATTTATTACGCACCGCCTTTTTTGAAAATTTTGAAGAATGAAGCAATAACATGCAGAAATTATTCAAATATATCGCATGCTTGAAGTTCTAAACAATATACGAAGATCTAACTATGTTTTATTTCCCCTTATGCAATTTTATTTTGTGTTTTTGATGTGAACAGTTTTTTGTTATGATTTTTCAATTAATTATAAAATTCTTGTAATGTTTCGTTAGAAAATAAATTTTTTTCGTGAGGAAAGAATTAAATTTATTTCCAGATTCTTATTTTATATTGCGCAACTCTTAAAAATCTC
This sequence comes from Hydra viridissima, assembly GCF_058129835.1. Classification (NCBI taxonomy): domain Eukaryota; kingdom Metazoa; phylum Cnidaria; class Hydrozoa; order Anthoathecata; family Hydridae; genus Hydra; species Hydra viridissima. Next base: position 5,773,538 of record NW_028324303.1, read on the forward strand.
ATTTACAGTTCGGAGCCATTGTTTCAACATTCTTTGCATAGGTAACTGTGGTAACTGTGACTTTTTATTGCAAAGAGTAAACAATCGACCCGCAGTTTAGAAATGCATTAATCAAGATCTAAATCTCAACTTTTTAAAACAAAAAAAAAAAAAAAAAAAAAAACAACGAAAGTATTAATCAGAGAAAATGAAACTTTATAACACGGATTTTTTTGATTGGTAGGAAAACACGAGCTGCTGAGAGATTTGGTCCAGGAGCTCTATTTTTGGGTCTTCCATGTTAAAAGGGCAAAAGTTAAAGCTATCAACGAGTTACAATCCGTAAAACGGATTAGTAACGTAAAAAATTCTAAGCATTTTTTAATTGTAAATCCAGAATCGTCTTTTGCACGCGTAATAAAAATTTTTTTAACAGCATTAAGTTAAACAGCTGGTTTCTTTTAAATGGGGCCAGCTAAACATATATACAAACCTAATTTTTGTAACACGTACCAGTTTGAAGTTCTGATAACTTTAGGCTCCATTAATGAATAAAAACAATATGTAAGTTTCAAATCTAAACATGCTTATTTACCTGTATTTTGAACTTTTACTCAATAATAGCTATACTATTCACTTATACATCTATTGTAAACAGAAACTTGCTCAAGTTTAAGTTATGAATAGAAAAATGAGCCACATGCTATGAAAGAAAATGACTAAAAATTAATTTTTCTTTTTGTAAATTGTAAAATCTTCTTGAATTACAAACTAACAGTAATGCGCTAACATTTTCACATTCTTTCTTCTTTGGTAACGTTCTGCTATTCGTTTAATATTCTGAGGAAAGTGTTCAGCTTTTCGTTATTAATCATTCCAAGATTAGTGGGGAAACATTGAATGCAAAAAATGTAATTTTAAATACATTCTGCACCCCCATCGTTTTATATTGTTGTCTCCACTAAAAACTTAACGTTCTTCGAGACAATCAAGCCGCCAGTTCAAGTCGCTACTTCTTTCTCGGTGCAAAGCCGTTAGTTATTTATCGGTAAGATTTACATAGAGTTCATTGTTCTTTATAAGTTTCCTTATTTGTGGACCGAGAAAAATACCTTCTTTTAATTTAAAATCACTTAGTTTCGAAAAAATGCCTTTCGAATTCAAAAATCCTTTATGATTTTTATCCATAACCTTGACAAAACATTTCATTAAACCCGATTTTTATGTATAAGGGCGGAAGAGTCACATTTTCTTGTGGAATCATGTATGGTATTTGATTTACCAAAATTAAAATCAGTTCTTTTTGGCCTATCTTTAACTTTATAATGGTTTTTTGTGTCTCTACTTCCCATAAACAAAGAAAACAAGAACATTTTGTAAACCCTCCCTGTAGTGCATGCAATACTAAGGGTCTACGTCTCAGAATCGTTTTCTCGAAATGAACCGGGACAAACATAACAAGACGAGAAATGTCCCGGAAAAAATAACGAGACAAAAGGAAAAATTGTCCCGGAATAAAGTTATAAATCGGAATCAAAAAATTGTGTCCCGGATATAATCGTCTTGTCTCGTCTCGAAAAAAAAAATAACGAGATGTAGATTCTTATGCAATATAGCAACAATTTTTAAATCAGCACAAGCTTTCCAATTGATTCTTTGTTTTTAATTTAGTCTAAGATTAGTTGCATGTTTTTATAGGTTTCTTTCAAAATAACTGAGCATTCAATTGGTATGGAAATATATTGACAGCCATTGTGAAGTAATACGGCTTTTTTGCTAGTTTTTGAACCAAAAATAAAATACTTCCATTGGTTTTTGTCGTAAGGCACTATAAGTTTTTCCATTAACTCACTAATTATTCGTGTTATGAGGTGCCCAGAGCCATTCTTTCAATCTAGATTCCAATATTTCAGCTTTCCAAAGAGGCAAATCCAAAACCCGAACGATTTACGTTTGACTCTCGCTGCGATTATGTAATCGCTGCAGGAAACTACTGGAAGGTATTTACTCCAACTTATATTTGTCTGCTTAGCTCAACGTTTTCTTTACAATTACTAAAAATACCAGATTATTCATGTGCAATTTCTGTTGATAAAGGAGCTGTAAATTTCTCACTGCGAGGAATAGGTTAATAGATGCTACATTCGGATACTTTACTTCACTAGTGACTTTTATTAAAATTCCCCTGGTACTAGTCAACCAAAATAGCAACTATCGTGATGATTTGCTTGTTCCCGTTAAATCACTGCTACAGCAAAAGACATAAAAACGGATTTTCCATTAAACTAATCATATATACAACTTAGTACGAAAGACAAAATTGTTTCGGAGGTCCATTCTTTATTTTACACCACTGAATGACCAAAATAACGTAAATACGCAAGTTTCACCTTGTTAGTTGAAATTCTTCCTTGAGATTTGATACTATGTTATCCACAAACATAACAAAATTTTAGGGTGTATGATTAAGGGTGGTTTATGCATTTGGTGATACTCACATTTCTCAATAATTTTTGAATATATCATATGTAATTAATATATCATATGTAATTTTACAAATAAACTCTTAAAATGACATAAAAGACACCAAATGTTAAAGTTATTAATTATGTAAACTTCAAATCTTAAAAATAAATGTATAGTTAGCTTATTTCTTTCTTTCTTTAAATGAAGTTACATAAAAATAATGTAGAAATTATAACTAAGAAACGTGTCATTTTAGGTACCCATAGAATTAGACAATATTGGTTACAATTTAATAAGTAATTCAATACACGTAACGTTGTTAATGTTTGATAAATTGTGTCACACAGTGTTCATCTCCTATGCAATCTAAATCCAATAAAATTTATAAAGTAAAAGTAAATGTATTTCTTTTTTCATTACTTCATAAACAAGGCGCATGTACCACATGTATTAAATTACTTTAGAATTGTATTTAATTTATTTAATAAATTATATATATATATATATATATATATATATATATATATATATATATATATATATATATATATATATATATATATATATATATATATATATATACACTGCTGCTCACGGAAGTTAGGACAATGGAGATTTTTTCAAAAAAGCAATATTAGTATGTAATTACGTTATAGAATTTTTGATTTATATTAATCAAAATTATATTTTTTATAAATTTTGATTAAAAAATATATTATTAGTTTTATGTAATAAAAATTTACAAAAACCATTATAATAATTAAATTTTCTTTTCGTCAAAAAAACCACCCTTTGATTTAATAACTGCTTTAACTATTCTCGGCATTATTTCAATTAATTTTTCTAATTGTTTCTTTCTGAATATTAATTCATTTCTGTTCTATAATGTTCCATAAATGAGATTTTCATGTTGGACATACAGTTCTAATTTTTCTATCCAGTTCATCCCATAGTAACTCAATGGGGTTGAGGTCTGGGCTTATGGGAGGCCAGGTCATTACACTTAATAGATTTTCAGCTTTTTTTTATTTGAATAATTTCTACATAACAATGTAATATGTTTAGGGTCATTATCATGCATCAGAATAAAATTATCTCAGGTTAATCAAAGTCCCGAAGGGATCGCACTTGTTTCCAGGATATCTCTGTAATGTTCTTTTCTCATTATACCAGCAATTTTACGCAAATCTTCCACTCTATCCAGAGAGAAACAACCCCAAACTATCACAGAGTCTTCACCATGTTTTATAGTTGGAACCAGACATTGAGTTAGCATTTTTCCTTCGGCAGATCCTCTGATGTAAACTCTTCGCTTATTTCCGAAAACTTCAAATTTTGATTCATCGGTCCAGAGAACTTGTTTCTATTCATCCATCGTCCAATTTTTGTGGAACTGTGCCCTAAGGTATCTCTTCTTTCGATTACCTTTTCGTAGATATGGTTTTCGGAAAGCAACACGACCATGCAAGTTAGTTTTTGCAACCTTCATTTGATTGTACTGACAGAAACTTTTTTTTCTCGATCACAGTTGAAAATAGCTGTTTTTTGTGGAGCAGTTAACATTCGATTACGTTTACTGATAACTTTTACACAACATTCATCAGTTTTTGTTGTTATGTGAGAAGGATCTGGACGATTTTTGTCTTCCAATCTACCAGATTCTCGATATCGACGAATTGTATAGCTAACTGTTGATTTACTCAAATTTATCTTTTCAGCTATTTTTCTAACTGTATTGTCTTCTTGAAGCAAAGTGAGTATTGCTGCCCTTTTTTCTACACTTATTGGCTTACCTTTAGGCATATTTTTTTCAATATTTTGAATTTACACTAAAAAAAAAAAATTTAATTTTAGCTTTGAACTTCTCCACTTGAAGTTTATAAAATACTAACACAAAATACACAAAATATCTGCATATAAAAACAGAGTAAACAATAGAAATACTTGTTAAATGACAAACTTAAAAGATTTGAACCGATAATGTAAAATATAGGTTCATACGTGAATTTAATATGTTTCTGGGTTCTCTTTTTATTAATTTAAAATTTTTTTACTTTTGTACTGACTTTTACTTGCGTGTACAATTTATGTTATTTTAATGTATTTACATTAAAATAACATAATTTAGAAATTTTTTATACAAATTTCATTTAACTTGATTTATTTTTATATGAACATAAATTTTACTAATGTAAGTTAATAATTTTATAACGTTATTACACTTTAATATTGTTCTTTTGAAAAAATATTTTTTGTCCTAACTTCCATGAGCGGCAGTGTATATATATATATATAAAGTATATGTTTGTTTGCTAAGCAACTCATGAACAGCAAAATTATTGTGAATAACAGTTAAACACAAACATTCGTTTTTTTAAAGAAAAAATAAACCTTACAGAAGGTGATAAAAAAAAAGGGTAAGTTGTTAGTTAAAAAATTTCCAGTTATTAAAACACCTATTGTAAATATTGTAAATACTAAAACATATAACTTTAAGTCACCTTTAATTTGATTGCTATATTTAGAATCTTTCAGATTATTTATCAGTTTTTAAATAGCTGCATCCCACTTTAATACTTAAATCATTCCCTATATCTTCTCGTCAACAACCTTCTTAATAGAGTATCTTCAGAACATCGCTCAACTCTTTTTTCACAATTAGATTTTTAAAAAAATTAATAAATTACACTTTCATCTAAAAATAAAAAATAAGTATAATTAAAAATCTTCAAAATATGAAAGTTGTTGTGATATATGAAAACATTTCAAATGAGCCTTAATTTGTTTCCACAGAAAATCTGCAGAAGCTGGTTAACTGTCAAATAAAAGCAGGAAAGATTATTTTAGATCACTATTATAACTTTCATGTCTAACGTCTTTCTTCCAAATGTTCGCAGATTCATTTAGCATGCATCTTTCTGTCTCAATTAAGATTCTGCCACCATTTATTTGGTGATACTTGGAAAATCTTATAAAAAATCAGTTTGAAAATGTGAAGATAAAGAATATTAATGTCCTTCTTAGAGAAAATTGCAAATTAGTTAAGTGGTACATCTTAATGTTGCTCTCATAACTTTGATACTTCATTTGAAAACCTGCTAATTTTCTTAAAAATAGAGGCTTCATAACACCAAAGATGGTTGCGTTTCCAAGACAAAAATTGATGTTGTTTTTTTGCTTAAAACTGTTTAAAAAACGTTTTGCAACTATTTTATCTAAAAAAGAAATCTCAATAACTGTAGAAGTACTGTACTGAAACTTTACAAGTTTCAACTATTGTAAGAGTGGGAGGCACACTTTTTCTCCTATGTGCATTAGTTTGTAAGTTTATTCAAATGCTTTTTTAGTTTTGACTGAAGTTATTGATTTTTTCTCTACACATCATGGAGTAACTGTCATTATACTTTAGTTTTGACTGAAGTTATTGATTTTTTCTCTACACATTATGGAGTAACTGTCATTATACTTTAGTTTTGACTGAAGTTATTGATTTTTTCTCTACACATTATGGAGTAACTGTCATTATACTTTAGTTTTGACTGAAGTTATTGATTTTTTCTCTACACATCATGGAGTAACTGTCATTATACTTTAGTTTTGACTGAAGTTATTGATTTTTTCTCTACACATCATGGAGTAACTGTCATTATACTTCTTCTGTATGCACATTAGTAAAATCACAAATTCGTTAAAAAAAAAAAACAGCTATCGTTAACAAAAATTGTTATGTAAGCTTTTGTGAAGATAGAGTAGGTCTAAAAATCTATTGTTCTGCTTTCTTTTGTACCATGCAATACTATTAACATGGATGTAATACAATTACCACGGGTGTCAGTTCTGTAATTTTAAACTAAACATAAATAAGCTAAAACGTTAGTAGAGTGATTATGAATAATTACAGCATGAACATAAAAATCATATTGTTAAAGATTTGCAATACATTAATGAAGCAAGTTATCTACCATCCATTTCTGCTTCTAGTTTCTGCTTCACTTCTAGCTTTTATTGTAAAATTGATTTTTTTTTTAAGAGAAACAATCCAGAATTCCATTCCGCTTTTACGTAAAAAGCCTTCATTGTTTATTCCTATCATTTTAACACTGTTAGTGTGCTTCCTTCTATAGATATATCTCGTCCATTAACAACACTACAATTTATCAACTTTATCATAGCATAATAGGAATTTGATTAATTTTTAGTGGTTTAAGCCCACCTTTATTTAATTCTTCAAGAGGCTAAATGATAGGAAAAAAACTGTTCAAACAAGAGTCTTTGTTCTTGTATAATGTGGAATAATAGAGAATAACATGTTATAACGTGGAATAACAGAGTAAAAGTGGTTTCTTTGTACTTTATTAAGTTCTATCATTAAGGCATTCGGTATTTCTTCAAGAAATTTATTCCAAGGATATCTTCTTATGGAATACTTAAATCCTCACTCTTTTTTTGTGTTTTAAAAGCTGAATTTTCTTTCAAGATCAGTAAAATTTAAATCATTTAAACTAAAGACCAGACAACCGACCCACGTAATCGTTTTTAACTGAAAAAAATGATTAATTTAACCATAAGATGAATATTAAGTGTCTTAGTTAAAATGGTGCATTAAAGCAATACTGTTACTCAATGAAAAGGGCTTTAAAAAATTTTTCACCTTTAAAAAAATAATTAAGAAGTATGAGTTTTAATCAGAAAAATCAATTTCGAGCATCCACTTTAAAGCTTTCAATTAAAATAAAACATTTTCAAGTTTTTGAAAGTTTAGTTTTATTTGCTGACGTGATAAGTGATAAAACAAAAAACAAACAAAAAAAACACAATACCATTTCTTATATGGCAATATTTTTCAAAATTTGAAGGTAAGATTGGAAAATTATTTTCATTGTTCATTAATGTATTTGTGAGATTTGGAGTTACAGACTTTAAACCTTAACAAAAATTTTATTTTAAACCAAAACAAAAACATGAGAATAATGAGGAAACCAAAAGTAGTATCAGGTAATACAAATAATACACACATGCTCTTGTGCGTATAAAATAATTGTTCAGGACCTTCAACAAAGAAATCCTTAAAAACTCTAACGCTGATGCATTTCAAAACTTCTTTAAAAAAGTCTCTCTCTGAACAATTTCCTCAGAAAGGAACTGGCATTACTGCCGAAGTTAGGAGCAAACACAAATATTTTGATTAAACACAAATTGTTACCAAACAAAGACATAACTTAAAGCCAGAAACAACAAAGAAGGTCATTTTCATTAGCAAAAACTATGACAACCTCAATCCACTTGTTAAAAGAAAATAGTACCTTTGCAAAGATGATGTACCACAGGATAGCCAAGATGGGCTCTCTGATTCAGAACCTTGCCCAAGTGAATTGTTTGTAAGACCAAGTCAAGAAACCAAAAAAAAAAACCAGAAAAAGGGCAAATTTCAATGCTTTCGGACACTTCTTTTACACAGAGTACAAAGCAACCGTCCAAAAAAATGGAAAAATCATAAATCATTCCTGTGTATTTTTTATTTCAAAAAATGTTTTTATGTTGAAATATATGTGGGAAATGTGTATAAATGTTTTTCTATAATTGTTTCTAACTCATTAAACACATAGATGATGAAATAAATTATTTTATTTATTTATTAGATGTTTAATTAGATGTTTAATTATTAGATATTTAATTATACACAAAGATGATGAAATAAATGATTTTATTTAATTATTAGAAACATTTTACAAGGATCAAAATGATTTAAATAAATTTTTTAAAGCTATTTTAATGGAGTAATCAATTTAATTAATGACAGTTAAAACGATGTCATAGCATTAATCATTTTGTTCGTTACATTTTTAATTTGGTTGACTATTAACCAATCATATCGCGCGATTGTCCGGTGTTTACTTCTAACATTTTTTCTTTTTCTGTGAAGGGACATTCTGAATTTTTAATGATTGACAAACAGGTTTTTTTTTAACAGAGTCGGAAATATTGAAGGTGTTATATTTCCTGCGGAGCAGTAAATACTTGGAACAGGGCCCAATATTATAAAGCTAAAAAATGTGTAATTTACGCAAAAAAAAAGCAAGATTTTTTTTGCGCAAAAAAAGTTTCCGTAAACTGCAATCCTTTGAGAAAAATTACGCAGAATTTTTGAGTAAATTAAGAAAAATTTCTTACACAAAAAAATCTGCTGTAATATCTAAATTTTGCATAATTATGCAAAATTTTAACCAAAGAATGATTGTGCAAAGTAGTGTAAAGGTTCATGATTTTTTTTTTCACACCATAGATATCTATTTTTGTAAGCAAAAAGATAAGTCCTTGAAAGACGTCGAGTTACATAGTTTTTAAAACTTTCAGTGATTGTTAAGTGTTTCAATAATGCTTTTGACATTTTTCTAAAAGTAAGCATTGGTTGAAAAGCGTTGTTTAAATTTATTTAAAATATTTAAAAATCCATTAAATTGAAGTAAAAACTTTTATCGAAATGGTAAATTTACACTAGAACAAACTCACGATTGATTTTAATATAAGATATGAAAAACCTAACAATAGGCGTCTTTCACTCACAGATATTTATCATAAAAGACGTTAGAATTCAATCCCTTCTTTTGTAGAGTGAAGGACCCCTATTCAAACACTGTGATTGTGTGATTTTTATGTAAAAGGAGCAAATGAGCTAAAGAAAAGTTTTTTGATATTTACAACATTATTGGCAGTGGCGTACCTAGGGTAAATAGCGCCTGGGGCAAACACCAATCTCGCGCCCCTCCTCCCCCACATAATTGCTTAATTACAATTTTTTAATAAATGATGACACAAGCTTTTAATAAAACTTTATTATTCATTATAAATAAACAATTTGTTTATGTAACATATATTACAAATTTATTTTTCTAGCTTTAATTGCTGCAAATTTCTTAATAATATTGTCAAAATTAATTTCTTCGGTAATTTCTCACTCTATGCTTAGTAAAGCGAGATCACAGAGACGGCTTTGGCCCATCGGCGCTCTCAAGTAAGAGTTAATCAGTTTAAGTTTACTGAATGATCTTTCACAACTAGCTACAGACACAGCTATTGTTAGCAACATTTGCAATTCTATATGCATATTAGAAAAAACGTTTTCGTCTCCATATTCAACTATAAACATAAGTAGTTGCTCGGGACTTGATATTTTTTCCTTATGGCTAGTAAGCAGCATTCTTAATTTATTTTATATAATTCTCGCTTATTGTATCGCAACCAAGCCTCTTTTGCGCCCCTTTCAGGTTGGCGCCCATGGCACGTGCCCTGCCTGCCCTACCCTAGATACGCCAATAATTTATTGGAGAAGAGGTTAAACATCCATTAAAAAAAGCAAATGAGCAAATTAGTCATCCACCGAAATTTGTTAGTCATCTTCATAAATTAATAAAAACTGAACATTATATATCACTGAGTACACGAATTTTTCAACCTCTAAAGTTAAAAAATGTTGACCTTTTTTTGATACACATGGTGAACAAGGAATTTAGTATATATATATATTTATATATATATATATATATATATATATATATATATATATATATATATATATATATATATATATATATATATATATATATATATATGTATATCTTAGAATTCTAATGCTTTTAAATTTACATTTGACTTTTCTGAAGAAGTTTTTACTTATATTTACAGGCTATTTAATTTAAAAAATAAAACATTAGGCCGGGTGAATAAAAATGAGCAATTGCTTTTACTCAGTAATTGGTCAGCTTTACGTGAATAAAAACTTCAGGAGTTTTCCTCTTATTTTTATTCACGTAAAGGTAAGCAATTTACTTAGTATTTGCTCAATTTTACGTGAATAAAAACTTAAGAAAAGTTGCAGTTTTTATTCACGTAAAGCTGGCCAATTACTGAGTAAAAGCAATTGCTCATTTTTATTCACCCGGCCTATTAAGCCTTAACCAAGATTATTTAGGCCGGGTGAATAAAAATGAGCAATTAATTTTACTCAGTAATTGCTCAATTTTACTTTAATAAAAACTTAAGAAAAGTTGTTGAAGTTTTTATTCACGTAAAGCTGACCAATTACTGAGTAAAATCAATTGCTCATTGTTATTCACCCGGCCTAAATAATCTTGGTTAAGGCTTAATGCTTTATTTTTTAATCTAAATAGCTTGTAAATATAAGTAAAAACTTCTTCGGAAAAGTCAAATGTAAATTTAAAAGCAGTAGAAATCTTAGAAATATTTAATAATACAAATCGGTATTATTCTGTGATCACCATCGGATCAAAATCTGTTAGCAGAGGGTAGTTCATTCCAAAAATGCTGAAAGAAAAAAGAAATCGAAAATCTACAAAACAGAAAGTTAAAGATGAAATAACTGTTCGAAGCGAAATAGCTGCATTAATTATGAGATAATCCCCGGTGGGAAATTGGCTAGCGAATAGCTAGCGATATTCGTAACGATTAAGACAGCGATTTGGCCACGAGGGTTGCTAGCTTTTTAAGCTAGCGATATGCTAGCTTAAAAGCTAGCGGATCGCTAGCGACAAGTCGTTACAATAAAGACAGCGATTTGGCCACGAGGATCGCCAGCTTGATAAGCTAGCAATTCGCTAGCTAAATAAGCGAGCGATCCGCTAGCTAATTAAGGTAGAGAATAGCTAGTGAAAACTCGTAACAATAACTACACTTTTAGGCTAGAAAAAATTGGCTAGGCTTGAGATATTCCTGAAAAAATCGCATGCTATATTTTTCAGGGGAATGAATTATAACCATTGAAATATGATTGCATTTATAACAAATTAAATACAAAATGTTAAAACTGGTTTCAATAAAAAATTATAAATGTTAAAGTCGTTATAAAATGTTAAAAGAAAATGCATGAATTATTTTTAAAAAATAAAAAAAATCATTAACAATTAAATGATTTTGCTTAAATTAAATTAATAATATTAAAAGTTATTTAAAAATATATTAGAAAAATAAAATAACTAAAAAAAAAAAAAGGTGAATAAATGATAAAACAAATTTAAAAAATAATTTAACTGGAATCACCACACGAGTCAGTGTTTAATTTTCAAATTTTTCTAACAGGACTGCTTAAATCACTTGTTAAAGAAGAATTTCTCTTTCTTGTTGCAAAATATCGATCTTTAGATTTTTTCAATTGTTTCGCAATTAAGGTAGTCATACTGGATTCAGTAGCAGTTGGAAATAAGCAGTAAGCTGCATCAAAAATCAAACTTTCGATTGGTCCTATAAACCTACGGTTTTTATCTGCAGCAGTTCGATTGATGCTGCAACGCAGCTTGTCTGTTACACAAGTTTTTAAAGTATTTTTTAAAAAGTCACTTACATTTTTCCCACCAATTTGCTTCATCTTTCTGCAAATGATATCTTTATCATTAGAGTTAACTTTTTTTTTTCTAGTGAGTCAAATTCTTCAACTGAATTTGCTGGTAATTAATCTACATTTATATTTTCGCTATTACCATGGTTAGTGTCTAAAAGTGAATGTATAGTACGCATTTCTGTTTCCAACCCACAAACTTTTCTGTACATGGCATTCACTATAAACTGAATGCCTTCAACAGTATTCAGTTCAACATTTGTTTTCAGAATAAAGTTATTTATTTGGTCTATCCCATTTTTTTTGAGATGGTAACGAAAAGGAAGAAGATGAATGCAATAGTGGTTGAATTTGTGAAACAGACTACAACTTTGATGGAAACACTGTCTGTGTAACTGGCGAGTCATCTACTTGATCCATTGAGGCAGAGACAGACAGAAAGTTCTAAAACAAGATTAACAATTATTATAAATACTCTTAAATGATATAAAAACTCTATCACAATATTCTAATTATTTTATACTGACTTTTTTCACTTAAAAATGGTAGCTAAAAAAAACAACAAATAAACCATTCAAATGAAACCAAATAAAAATTCTTATTTTCACAAATGGGATAAAAAATTGTTAAAAATGTATATTGAATTGGAATCGGGGAGCTTTGGTGACTCCCACGATGGCCATGATGGTAAAGAGGGTTCTTCAAAAAGGCTATATCTTTTCTCTTTCTGTTTTGTAGATTTATAGGAGTTGTTTTTTTGACGTATTAAAATGAATTTCTACTTCTGATTCTGCAGAAAGAATATGCTACAAAACAAACAACTTTTTTAGTATACGTACAATCATAGTTTTATATGTACAATAAACATATACAAAAATCTATATTAATAAGAAAGTACATCAGAAATCAAAATAAATACAGGTCATAAAAATTAAAATACCTAAATTAAATACTCAACACATTTTTTGCAACACTTAGTGTATTGATTAAAATATAAATAATTTATTAAGATGGTTTAAAAACACTCACATTCAATGGTGGAATGCTCTGCCTTTTGCTTTGACCCACACGATCAATAAGTCTAAGGAGTCCATTTTTAGGAGTAAAACTTTTTTTTACTAAAAATTTTTGAATTTTTTGAATAAGTGATTTCGTATCAACTCTAACTGAAACCTATAAAATAAATAAAAAATAAAATTTTGTAAGATTAATTTACTAGCTACAAAGCTACGATATGTAACTAGCGAAAAATCGATAGCTAAAAAGCTGCGATATGTAGCAATCGAATAGCTATAGATTTATCGCTATCTAGTAACCAGCTACACAAATGCGATATGTAGCTAGCGTCTTTTCGTAATAAAATTGCTTTCTTAAAAACTGCGATATGTAGCTCGCGACATATCGTTACAAAATCGACATGTTTAAAGTTCAGTTATTTTCATAATTATAAGAGATCCAACCCTAAAAATCGAATTTTTGAAGATGTAAAAGACATTACGAAAGAATAAAATAAGAAAAGAAAAATCGCTAGAAAATCGCTATAAAGCTAGCTAGTCGCTCGCTAGTCGCTAGCTCACTTCCCACCGGTTCTGTTTTAAAATCTTCATTTACTCGAACAAGATATCAGCTCGTTCAGCTACTTGGTGATGACGAAGCTCCAAGTAAAGACGAAATTTGATTTATAAGTAGAAAACTGTGACGCAAGACGAATTCATCGAGGCATTAGTTGAATTTTCAAACAATTTTGAGTTCCTAGACGAACAACACTAAGAAAGTCTCAATGAAGAAATTTAGAAGATAAATAACGACTTTGAAGATGCTTTGGAGCGAGTTAATGAATGGATGCTAAATAACTGTGTTGATATGCTCCCTGTTCACGACGCTCTTGATTTGACACAGGCGAATGAAGCTAAAAGCAATACCATAAAGAAAACAAAGGCTTAAACAAGCTTAACAGCGATTAGAAGATGAATATATGACAGATAAATCTGTAACAATATGGCAATGGTTGGAACAAAAAAGTAACACTGATTTAAAAGACCATACCAATGAAGAAGATAACAGCAAATTTGGGTGGATAAGTACTGATGGAACGTATAAACGGGCAATAAAGGCTACAAGTAACCATGGTAAAAGGATAATGTAACAAATAATTCAGATGAGAAATCTACCAAAATTGGACAAGATCTATGGAAAAAGCTAAAACGTGTCTCCATACCAATATTTATTGGTGATAAAAAGTCTTACAAAAAATTGGAAAGCTTCGTTCAACGCCTGGATTGATCATGCTCCTGCAACCCCAGAATATAAATTACCACAATTACGGCAATATCCATCTGGCGATGCATTAAAAGCCATTTAAAGACTCGGACATTCGTCATTTGCCTATGAAGCTGCTAAAGAGGAGGCTTGAAAGAAAATATGGTGGAACTAGAAGGAAAGTCCTCATGTACCAAGATGAATTGGACAACTTCAAGCCATTACGAGAGAACTCCCAAGAGATATCGAAAGATTGGCTCGACATAGCCGTGAGAAATCTAAAAGAAGCTAAAAGAATTGAAGAGCTTTGTGCTTAGATGCTTGAACTTTAACCATTCTTCAAAGCAATCTAAAAATAATAGAATTTGTGGAATCGTTGGTTGTACAGAAACACATAATCATTCGCTTCATAAGAAAAATACGAAAACGAAACTGATACGATATCTCACCAATTAGAAACAAAACACGAGAAAGGGGTCATTAAAAAGTCTCTTATAGCAAACCCACATTCAAAGAATGCCATGAGCTACATATCTCTGTGAACATTACCAGCTGTCCGACAGAATGGAAATTGAAAGGTTGTGGTCAACGCTTTACTTGATGATGGTAAAACCAAGATGTACCTGAACGCTGATGTAACAGCTGAATTGTTATTTCAAGGTAAAATAAGAAAAGTAATTATCTACATGATAAATAGCCAGGTTAATTCTTTTGAATCATGATGCAATAAATGTAAAAAAAGAAAGTGCAATCCTGCTCATCAGGTAATGGTGCATCTATCAGCTATTCGTCTAAAAAACCACTACGAGCTTTTGGAAGAGCTGGTATGAATTTTAATGGATCATTTCTTACTATTCAAGGAAGAGGGAGAACACGGAGCAAAAGATATTTATGTTTGTTTACATGTTTAACATCAAGAGCAGTACATCTCGAGTAGTGATTCTTCCCAGGAATTCGTTCCCGGGAAATTCCCGGAAAAATTTTATTCCAATTTCCCTGAATCCCGGAAAACATTTTACCGGGATCCCGGGATTTTGATTTAAAGATTTATTAAAGTTAAAAAAGAATTTTTTAAATCTCTAGTGGATTTCAGTTTAGAAAACCTAATGTTGCCTGATGATAAACTTACAGTAATTGAAAATTTAGCAAAAAGTCTGCAACCTATTATCTTAGGTTCTGAAATGATTTGCAGAAGGGAAGCAATTTTATTAACAGCTGACGACATATTAAATTTATGGTTAAAGAATTTGATGTTCAAGATTGCTACCTAGCAAAAGATCTTAAAAATGCTTTAATTGAAAGAATATGTCAAAGAAAAAAAAAGATCTCGTTGGTTTACTAAGATTTTTAGGTAATCCACAATCTTTAAAAAGTGATATCGATGATGACTTATTTAGCATACCATCTAAAGCAGTTATGATAAATTTAGCGATTGATATAGCTAGTCGACTTTTTCCCATTATTGAAAATATAGCAAAAGAAGAAGATAGCGATAGAAAACTTAACAAAAGTATTATTAATATAAATTAATCATCTGAATCTATGGCTGTCAGTTTAGAAAAAATTGTAAAAAAAAAGATCTTTCTGAAGTCAAGTGCAATAAATCAACTATGCGTCAAGAATTCAATCTGTTTGAAGCTACTAATAAAAGATCGCATAACTTAGATATGCTTAACAATTCGTCCTTCCAGTGTAGAGGCTGAAAGGGTGTTTAGTTCAACTGGATTTTTTTTTACCAACTATAGAACTAGATTGACATACAGCCATCTCTATGCACTGGTTTTTCTCAGAAGTCTCTTTAAAATCGTAAACAGTTACAAAAAATAAATAGAAAAATAGAAAAGTGTAATTAGCTATTTTTATTTTCTCTGATGAAGATTTTCCCGGGATCCCGGGAACAATGTAAATAAAAGTCCGGGAAATCGCAATCCCTAATCTCGAGGTCGCATATAACATGGATACTAATTTGTTACTGAATGCATTTTATTGGATGGTTAATAGAAGAGGATTGCCAGTGGAAGAGTACTGTCAGATAACGGGACAAATTTTGTTGGTGGTATTAGTGAATTAAAAAAACTTCATAATAACTTAGATAAAGATAAAATAAACAGTTTAATAGCCAATGAAGGAATCAAATGATACTTCAACGATCCCTTAGGACCACACCTCGGTGGTGTATTTGAAATAATGATAAAAGTTGAGAAACGAGCAATTACTGCTGTACTCGGAAAAGCTGATGTTACAGACCAAGAACATTTGCAAACATTTAACCATTTGCTAAACCATTCAATCATATTTTCTAGATCATTATTCAGGAAGTATATATCATTGTTAAGGTAGTATATATCATTTGCTAACTTCGCCGTTTAACAAGGTTAGCTGAAGAGTTGTAAAATGACATTTTAAATTTTTATAAATCAATTTAAAAGCAGGTCTGAATTTCAAAATGTTTTTAAGCAACAAAAAACTATCAATATACAATATTCGATTTAAAATTATTCGACAATGGTGGTTTCTGCTACTCATATCCAATCGCCACCATGATGGCATGATAAGATTCTGCTTAAACTTGTTATGTTTTTTCTTTAGTGCTTGCATCCATCTTAACACTACATTTACAAGGTAAAAAACAATATTTGCATAAAACATTATGTAGTAACTTATAGCAAATATACTTATAAATGAATGTAAATCATACATATCTCTCAATAATAATAATTCGAACATTTTAACACATCCTTTCTCTTTTTATACGTTAATTTATATATAATGATGCAATTATAAAGCCTCTTTACACTTTGTATATATATATATATATATATATATATATATATATATATATATATATATATATATATATATATATATATATATATATATATATATATATATATATATATACAAAGTGTAAAGAGGAAGCCTACGCCAACCCCAGCTGAAACCCAGATTTAAGCATTTGTGTCTCGTTATTTTTTTATTCGAGACGAGACGAGACGATGATATCCGGGACAAAATTTTTTATTTCCGAAAAGAAAATTTATTGTCCCGGTTTATAACTTTATTCCGGGACAGTTTATTCGTCAATTTTTTCCGGGACATTTCTCGTCTCGTTGTTCCTGTTCATTTCGAGAAAACGATTCCGAAACGCAGACCCTTACCCAGGTAAATTTTGCGGCAGACATTAATACATCATTTGGGACCCATTTTTTACCCAGATCAGTTTTCAGTCAAAACTAATACTAGTAACTCAGATAAATGTTAGCTGGGTTCCAGCTGTACTGGTTAACTGGGTAATTTTTTGAGCTGTTTATGTAAACTGGTACTTTAAAATAATGAACGGCGTTGGGCTCCCAACAGAGTACGTTGGTTCGGGCCTCGCTCTTCCTCTCGTCTGGACTGGGTAAGACCTAGCATATTGTTATGATAAAATATGTCTCAAGATGGTATTAAGATAAAATTCTCCATGCAGAAGAATCTCAATGATAATCACGTTTTATTGGGGTTTATTTCAATTAAAACGTTTTTTTTTTTTCTTTTACAACACGCTATTTACACGTGAACATGTTGCGCACACGTGAAAACACGCTCTCTATCATTTGAACTTAATCTTACGAGGTCTATTTATTTTAATATCATTTTATGAATAGTCCAAAAAAAAATTTTTTTAATTTTAGAAAAAATTACCTGTATTTCAAATAAAACGTCTTTTATTTGAACAAATTGATTAATTATTTATAAATATTCAAACGTCATAAGTTTCTCAAACCACAGTTCTATTTTAAAAATCACCAACGGTAGAGGGTATTGCTATTTATTTTTGTCTCTAATAGTTTCATAACTTCTTAGCAGGTTTAAAGAAATTTTCTGATGTGATTTTATCTATTTGTAGCTTGGTAGTTTCAGCCTAAAGGAAGAAATGGGTTTCCATGAACGTGTCATAAATTTTTTCCCTGGACCAAGTGCATTACCCATTGAGGTATACATATAATATGTTTAGATAATATACATATATATTCATATACATGTATATTCACTATTTTGCATCTATTTTGAGCTGACTTTTCAGTTTTACAGGTAACAAATATAATTAACACTTAAAGTTAAAATTAAATCGGTTGCTTGTAAAGTTTATGCTGTACTGCTAATATAGTTTTGTTTTTAAATTGGGATTTAAACATGGGAGAAAAAGTTTTTAACATAACTTAAGGTTAGTTTTAGCTCTTCAAAATTATTTATTCCTTACAGGTTCTTCAGCAAGCAGCAAATGAAATGTTTAACTATGAGGGAATGGGATACAGTGTTATGGGTAAAAAAATAAAGCTTTAAAGTTTTTATGACATTTTAGTAAGATTTTTAAAAATATTGCAAGTTCTTATTAGATTTTTCCAATTTCTTGATATTCAAATTGCATCATTGACTTTATTAGTATCCTTATTATTTTTAATGTTTTGTTGAATTCAGAAATGAGTCATCGCTCACCACAGTTTATTGCAATATGCTCACAAGCCGAGGCTGATACAAGAGCACTTTTGTAAGTTTGTATAAAAATGCAACAAAATGAATTTTTCTGAAAGACGTCATTTTATCAAAAAAAAATTTTCCTGTTATGTTTGGGGTTTACTTACTTAAAATTAACTTCTAGGAACATTCCTGACAACTATAAGATCCTCTTCTTACAAGGTGGATGTACTGGAATGTTTGCTGCTGTTGCAATGAATTTTTTTTCAGGTATTTGTAAAAGTTTAGTTATGTAGTAATAAAAAAGATATGTGTATAGCCATTGCTTACATAAATATTGTATAGCCATTGCTTATATTTTTATACAGCTTGTTAAAATTTCCTTTAACTTTAGTAATTTCAATATTATGAAAACTACTAAAGGTTATAAACTGAGGCAGCAAAGTATTATTCAAGTGTACTTTAACAATAAGTTTTGGTTGATACCTTTTTTTAAAGTGTTACATTTTAATTTTGGCTTTATTTGAGCCAATACATGAAGAAGAACTTATATTTGGTTTAGAATTTTTTTTGTAGCAGTGTTTCATATTGCAATGGCAGTTACAAGCATCTAAAAAAAATGGCAGTATAAGCATCTAAATTTTATAGATTTGTTTTCAATCAAATCGATACAAGAGAAAATTTTCCAAACCTTTAGGTGATGTAATTTTTAAAATCTTGCTTTGGTTACCAATCAAATCAAAAAGATATTATGTAGAAATTTGAAAATTAACATTGAAAGGTATTTGAACTAATAAAGAATACTAAGTATTAAAATTTCTTACAAAAAAAGACCCAATTTAAAAAAATCCTCCATCATTTTTATTAGGTACTTCTAAAATTTGTTAAATTTCTTCAATACCTGTAACACAAATTACTGTTATGCATACTTATTAAATATTTTTATTTTGTTTAAGTTTGCATAACAACATATGAAAAACAAACAGAACAAAGCAAACAATCTAAACAAAGAGACCTCCATTTTTTATTGCAGATCTGTTATATATATATTTTATATTTAATGAGAAGTTTTTCTTTAGAAAATGGAGTAGCTGATTATTTAGTCACTGGAACATGGTCTGAAAAGGCTGCTGTTGAGGTTTTTCAATTTTTAAATAATTTTTTTATTCTTGACATTTATAAAGTCTTTGTAAATATGTATTTCAGTAAATAAAAATTTTTGATTAAATAAGTTCCCCTAAATTTACTTTAATTTTTTTTAAGGCTGCTAAGTATGGGAAAGTTAATTGGGTTGTCCCAAAGGCTACCAAGTATTCTGGAGTACCACCTTCTGAATCATGGAAGCTGTCAGATGATGCTGATTATTTCTATTACTGCTCAAATGAGACAATTGGTGGTTTGTGATATTACTGATTTTTTTAAACAGCATAATTTAATACATTCTTTTTTTTCATTCATTTTTTATCTTATATTAATTATTCTTGTTAGGGAATTTTTTACTTTTTTTGTTTCATATTACATTTTCTTGTTAGGTATTGAGTTTGATTTTATCCCTGAAACAAATGGCAAGCCTTTGATTTGTGATATGTCATCAAATATTATGACACGGCAGTTAGATATTTCCAAAGTAAGTTTTAATATAATAACAAAACTAAATTTGTTTAAAATATAAAAAGTTATATAGTAGTTCTTTTATTTGAACAGCACCATCTAAAAAGAACTTAAAAAAAGTTTTTGTTTTTTATTTAGTTTTCTTGTATCATTGCTGGAGCTCAAAAATTACTAGGTCCTGCTGGTGTTGTTTTGGTTATTGTTCGGGAAGATCTCATTGGTAGGCAGCTCAAGACATGCCCTTCAATATGGAATTTCAAAGAACAAGTTGAACTAGGCTCGGCACTTAACACACCGCCATGTTACAGGTTTTTAAAATAATGAATACAAGTTTTTATTTTATCTTGTAAGATTTAACTCTGTTAAATATTCCTAATGTTTCAAATATTCCAAAATGTTTTAAATAATCCAAATTTTACTTTGTCTTAAGCATATACATTACTGGGTTAGTCTTAAAATGGATGAGGAAACTAGGTGGCGTGGAGTACTTTGAGAAAGAAGCAATTAGAAAGTCACAACTTCTCTATAACACAATAGCAGAGTCAAAAGGTTTCTACACAGCTCTTATTGATAAAGAATCACAATCTCGTGTCAACATCCCTTTTCGTGTTGGTGGACCATATGGAGATGAGCTTGTTGAAAAGTCGTTTGTACAAATGGCTAAATCTTATGGCTTAGATGGCCTAAGTGGACACAGGTTGTTACTTAATCTTCTAGTTTATAGAATATTATGAAAAACTATTTTTAATAAACTTTTTTAAGAAGACTTTTTAAGTAATTTAGGATTTTATATCTTTAAATTTATTCTCTAATGATTGCTTTTTCATTTCTGCATTTTTTAATTGTATGAAGATTGATAAACCAAGTAATAGTTAATGTGAATTTTTTTTCCACTAGATCAGTCGGTGGCTGTCGTGCTTCCATATACAATACATTATCATTAGGTGACGTTGAGAGACTTTGCGTTTTTATGAAAGAATTTCAACTTGAAAATCAAAACTAATTCTTAAATATTCTTTTAAGTATTTTCTTTGCAATTCTTTACATGAAATTTAGGATTGAATTTTTACTTAAATTATATTTTATTAGGTTTTAAAATTTTATTATATTATAAAAATAGTGGATATTCATCATCGTTATCCTTTCTCACTTAAAGTTGGCTAGTTATAATAGGGAATATAAAGGTATATTATCTCTAAATATATTTTTAAATATCTGGTTTCAACTTAAATACCTTCTTTTAACTTAAATGTATTGTTTTATTTTGGAAATATCTTGTTTTAATTTAAATATTTATTTCTAACAGTAGCAGATGGCATTTTAATTTCCTCATATTTTAAACTTAACAAGATTCTATTAAGTATCTGAGAAACAAACCGTCGGCCTTAACTTTATTAAACTTCTTTATCGTTTAATTATCAAAGTATCTTTTTTAAGTATTCTTTTTCGTCAAGAACATTATTTATAATTGCTTAACTTGTCTTCGTTAATGTTATAATAGAGTTCTTCGTTCCTTGCCCACATAGTTACGTAAGTAAAATTAGTGTTGTTATCGAATTCATAAAATCGACTAAAAGTCTATTGACGAAAGTCGAAATTAGTCGACTTTGAAAAATCGAAAAGTCTATTTATTCGACTATGGGTTTTTTTTACTAATCGACTAAAAGTCGATTTAATCGGGTAATTACCACTTCATTAATCTTTCCTTTTTCTCATTATAGAAACCAATTGATGCTTTTTAAAACAAAATATTAAGTAATGTGTTATGGTACTCAGTTAAGGATGCGAAAAAGTTTTGTAAATCTGCCACCCCAAAAAATGTTTAGCCGCCCCATCTGCCCCCACCGATATACGCTTCTGTTTTTTATTAAAATTTGTTGTTAATTTTTTGCTTTAACTGTTGTGAAAAATGATATAAAATCCCCATCTGTATTTTTTTTCTCTACTTTGTGATTTTAATTTCCGTTTTTGTTTGTTTATTCGATTTTAATTCATCTATAGATTAGATGAATTAAAATTGAACAACAGCATGTGTTATTATAACAGTATTACATACCACCTAGTTTTTTTGTTTACTCTCTTAAAGTTCTATTTGTTTTATAGCATTTAAAAAATAAATTGTCAAGCAACATTAAAGCATATGTCAAGCAACATTGAAATATTTCGACTAAATCGACTTTTAGTCGAATTAGTTGATTTTAAAAATATATTAATCGATTTTGGTCGACTTTTAAAAATACATTAATCAATTTAGTCGACAGTCGAATAATTTCAAAGTCGTAACGACTTTGAAATTATTCCGGTTGTCGAATAATTTCAAAGTCGTAACGACTTTGAAAATATTTGGTTGTCGAATAATTTCAAAGTCGTAAGGACTTTGAAATTATTTGGTTGTCGACTAAACTGATTAACGACAATTTTTTAGGGTTGTTTTTTTGTAATCAGGGTGACTCTAGTATATAAGGTACCCTCTAAGGTCAAGATTCTGGGATGTTTCTAGTTGTTTGTGCCAAGCTGCACTATTTTAAGTTATGATCTAAAATGCAGTTAGAGTAATACTAGGGATACCCATAAGTAATCAATTATTTAAGTGGCAACAAAAAAAAAACTAATTTAATGACATTTAATTTTATTTTTAATCAATTATATAATTTCCATCGTTATCTACAACCTTTTGTCATCTTGTTGATAGATTTTCAATTCCCCGTTGATAAAATTTAATTTTTTTTTGAAAAAAAAAAAATTTTTTTTAGGTGAATTCGCGCATCATCGACATTTTTGAAATTTTTATTCTTCATGTTCCATGGAACGGAATAAATAAAAATCGGATGGTCCTATGTCTGAAAAATATGTAGGATGTGGTAAAACCTCCCAGTTTAGCTGCCTTTTTTTTTCTAGGGTTAATTTTGCAGCGTGCGGCCGGGCATTATCATGTTGCAATATTACTTCTTTACGGTTGACCAGTCCTGGTCGTTTTACCAACCATTGGTTGTGCAATTTATCCAATTGTTGGCTATACAATTCAGCCGTAATTGTTTCTCCCACCAAGTGCACAATAACACTTTCTTTAAAGTAAGGGATAGTTTAGAAATGGGTATAGCTCGTTGATTCGGAGAAAGCCATTGGTTGGTGCGCATTTTGGTGTTGAACAACACCCATTTCTCATCACTAGTAACAATCCTTGTAAAAACGGCTCACTTCTTTGTCTGCACAAAAGAGATGTGCAAATTGTACGCCGTTGATTTTTATTCATCTCAGACAATAGATGTGAAACCCATATACACTCCCTGTTAACCTTCCCGATTTCTTAAAGATGTCTTTGAACTGTTGACCAAGTAGTTTGAAGAGTGTTTGCTATTTCCTGGATACTCAGTTTGGGATTCGTTTCCACAAATGTTTTTAAAGCGTCATTCTCAAAACTTACTGGGCGCCCACTTCGATCGCCATCGGACAAGTCAAAATCACCATTGGAAAATTTTCTTAACCAACGTAGGGGCTAATTGACCTTTAATACCTTTCCATACACATCACAAATTTTTTTTTGTTGCTACTGTTGCACTAATACCTGATCGAAAGTAAAACAGCATGCAATGACGTAAATATTCTTCAGTTTGTTGATCGTCCGCCATTTTACACCAGAAAAACAAAAACGTTTAAATTCACTTTAGTCCCTAAATTCTATCACAGATATGGCGCAATAAAACACGTCTGTATGCATTCACGTTCTGAGTAGAGATGGGAAACGAACCGAACGAACCGAACTAGAACCTTATCTACGACAGAACCGAACCGAACCCAAACTTTAAAACTGTTGGGAACGAACAGAATCAACCCAACTGTTCTTACCCTAACCAAGCTAAATAGAGGCTTGAAAAAGTGAAAATTTTGCAATTCGCACATTACTACAATACGTAACATGATACATAACATAACTCATAACCTAATGCATAACATACGACGAGTTTAGAATTATTTTGCTCTATCTCTCATTTTAAGTGTTGGAAGAAAATGAGTTAGTAATTTTAGTAATTAATAATTACTTTTTAAATATATTTTATTCTTTAAATTTTTTTCTAAATAATTTGTTTAAGTAAAAATCATTTAAAGCATAAGTTATTATTTCTTTAAAAAATTAGCTAAAATTTTAAGTAATTTTTACTTTTAGAATAAAATGAAAAATTTTCTCCCAACGTTTAAAATGGGAAATAGAACAAAATAATTCTAACCTCGCGATAAGTGTACAATTCATAACATTACTAACCAAAATGGAAATGTTGTTTCTAAACATTTGCGATATTGAGGTGTTGTTAATGTTCTGAGTTTTTATTCATATCTTAGTAATTAATGATTGCAATAATTACATAATATTTTAGTAATAATAAGTAACAGTAAATTAACTCGTAAATGGACTAAAAAAGAGTTGGAGAAATTGATAACGGACGGAGCGGCTCGCTTAGTACCTGGATCATGGACAAAGATTGAATGCTGGACACGCTTCCGTTGCGTTGAAGTTGGGGATGAGGTTTGTCGCTATATTTACTGCATATGTAATTATTTAGTTTTATTAATATTTCAATAAATCAATAGGGTCCAGAGTCCCCGCACTACCATCTCCGATTTTAATAAAATTTTGACATTATGTTGTTAAACACGTTTCATGAACATTGCCAAAATTTCAGATCAAAATAATTATTATTTCGGATTTTGTGGTACCTTTTGTAAAGCTTACCCAAACTTCAATATCTGTCAGTAGCTAAAATTCGTATATTTGGGGTCCTATAGTTTTGCAATGAAAGGGTAATATATCTTAAAACGTGGTTTCTTAGTAAACCAAAGGTGCAGATCACAAATAATTTATTACAAGTTTCATAATATGTCTATATTTTAGTCTATGGTTCGCCAAATATCTACACAAACGTAACACTATAAATATTTTTTATTTATTTGTAGGGTCATATCTCTAAAACTAAAAGTTTTTAAATATTGCTATTTTGTCAAAAGGTTCTACATACTGTCATAATGATATGGATTAAAAATTTGCTATTTTAAAAATTTCTCTGCTGAGTTATTCTGAGTGCAATATGGCGAAAAAAGTGAAAAACCCTAAAATAACGTGTGTTTGAACCCCTAAAACATGATGTGGGAAAAATTTTTTTTGTTTTTTTAATTGTATTATTGGAAAGACCTTATTTCAAAATTTTAGAAACAATAAAAACTGTCTTGGAGAGATTTTTCTTATGAACGAAAAAAACTTGGTCAATATATAAATTTTTTGAATTTTACAATTCCGTCCTAAACATAAAGGTTTATCATACTGCATCAAAATCAAAGCTTATTGTGCCAAAAATCAAAATACTTTAATGTTCAAAAAATATTTTTTAACATTTGCTTGAGTTATTTCTTGGGATTTTCGGGTCTGGGTACCCGGTTTTTTTCGGACACGGCGAGTCTGTGGCTGAATACCCGGTCTAAGACTCGGCGAGTCTCGTGATTTGAATGCCTGGACTTGTTTCGGACGCATCAGGGTGTTTTTTGAATCCCTGACCTCTCTAGTCATCTGTATGTGATGCATAATAGCATGCTTAGATAATGCTGTAGTTATATTATCGCTAGGGCAAACCACGGTAAAAAAAGTTCATAAAATTAACGGTTGGATCAAAACTGTCAATTACAAAATAGTTGGGTAAATCTAATCCAGAAAGAGGCAAAATATAAGTTATAATATTTTCTAATGTATTTTAAAACAATTTTCTATCATTTAAGAAACTCTTCAAGGTATTGGAAGTGTGCACTTTAAGAAAATATTAATATGGAACATGAGTTGACAATACGCTAAAGCCTATTAAATTAAATGTTGAAGCTTTTAGTAGAAACGCTTCTAATCTTGCAACAACCCAATTAGCAATTGATTTTATGTTAAGAAAATTAAAAGAATCTAATGGTACTTTAAGTAGAGAGCTTTTAATGACAATAAAAACTAGAATATATAGCCATTAAATTCAAGATTTAGAAGAGCTATTTTAATCTCTTGAAAATGGTACTACGCCAAGGAAAAGAAAAAAACTTACAACAAATTTATTGAAGAGATTATCTTATTATCTATAAAATACTGCGGATAAATGCATGTTATTGGCAATTTAAAATACAAGAGAAGTTGAGGCAACTGACTATGGGCACCAACCAAAAAGGGGCGCTTGTTTTTTTGTTATATATGTATTTTTTTAAATTTTATTATGAAATTTTAGGCGACGATTATTCATATGCCTAAGAGCACCATCAATCCAACACGTCACAAATGCGGTCCTGGTTATAGATGCAAAATCTTGTTTAACAATACAGCTTTTACAACACATTTTCTGCAACAAAAAACTAAAAACAAATATTTTTATGTTAACATATTGTTTCTTATCTACAAAAAAAAAAATTTGTGATAGAAAAAATTCAGTTGTACGAAACTATAATCAACTTGATTCCAAATTACATATTTAAAATAGCTTCAAATTTGGAATTAATGTCTGAAACAACAATTGACGGTAAATTGTAATATCGACCTGTTGCAGAACTGATTGGATTTGGAATGACTGCAATAACATGCTGCTCAGGAACCCAACAATTGTCCTTGGTGCTAGGCCAGTAAAATGACTGAGCCATACCATGAGGATGCATAAAATCAATGAAAACATCTTCCTATTCTCCTGAAATTGTGGATTGGACAAACATGTCCAATCCACCAATGTGCATCGTAAATACATGCAACAAAATTTCCAGGACTAAGATCAGACAGTGAAACTAATTTGGTTGAGTTGTTGTTGTAACTCTCATTAACGTTTGCAATAAAAGATGTATTGTCATTTGAAATATGACTGACACAAACCTGATTTTCATTTACAGGTACAAATTTGTGATTATTGCGAGTACCTGCAACTGTGTTTCCAGTACTAAATCATTTCTCGTGATTGTCTTTAATATTGTCTACTTCATCACTATCAACATAAATAAATGAAATACCCATGATACTTTCCTTGCAAAAATCATATAAATTTAAGGGCGTTAAAATTTGATTATCAATTGGCCGTTGAAGACTGGCACGTGCTACTAAACGCTTCACAGTTCCTCCAATTCCACTACAGGGAGATTTTCCATGACTAGTTGCAAAGAAATTCCATTCTGCTCTAATACCATAGTCAGTGTAATGGTGACATAAATTCACAAAATATTTGAAGCTTTTGTACTGTGCAGCTGAACCGTCACTGAAATAATGATTAAGTTCAAAAGATAAAAATGTTTTAAGTTCAGTTAATAATTTACTAAGAAATACATGAACAGAAATAGTATCGTGATGCATGCAATTACTGATAACACAATAACATTTATTTTTAAGTATGTCATTAAGTTTGTAGTAAACAGCAAAAGGATGCTAAGTTGTTAGGCTGTTTTCCCAGTAAAACCCTTGAACAGCATTTTGCACAACAAATGAATAGTTTTCAGAAAAATCCATCAAAATGATCAACTCATTTGATTTCAGTTCATTTTTCAATAATCGCAAATAGTTGTTTTGGTTTTTGGCAATAAAATGATGCTTAGATAAAATAGATACTTTTGAAATTAAATCATCTATGAAGTCGTCTACTGGTAATTGCAAAGATTCTAAAGTTTCATGATCTACTTTTATCCATTGCTTGAATGTTATAGTTTCATCAGATTCAAAGTCTTTAAATTGCTCTTCAAGATAAGCCTTTAACATTTCATTCCCTGGACATTTATTGCAACGATGAAGCATGCATTCTTTAGATTCAATATCACAAACTATTTTTTCAATTAGACATTTATAGTCTACCGTAACTGGGCTACTTGCAAGCATTAATTTTATATTCTGGTGAATAGTACATACACAAATACGATGGGTACCTGAAGATCTAACAGTTATACACCATTTTGGACGTAACTCGCAGAATTTAGAAAATCCGACTTCAGCTCCATTTTCTTTTTTATACTCCAAAAAAAGTTCCTTTAAATTAACTAACAGAAATCTTTTTTGCATATGCACATTTTTTGCACCAATGCCTACAGATACAAAATCCTTTTTCCCTGGACATGTTCTGCTAAAAGCTTCGTGTTCATAAAATTTCAAAATTTTTTCTTTAACATGTTCTGGCAATTTCTTTGCTCCATTTCTTTCTGGAAGTGCTAAGATTCCACTTTTTGCTTTTAACTTTTTTGCTGCTTTAGCCATTCTGTCTGATACTTTAAAATCACTACATATTTTTATTCTTGACCAACTGTTTGGTATAAGAGTTAAAACTTGAACTTTTTCACGGGGATTACTGATTGTAGATATTTTATCTTTCAATTCTAATATGAAATCTGACCAGTCAATGCAATTCTCACACTCTACACTTGCACTGCTTAGTGGTAGGACACTATTATCTGGTGATAAACCACTAACAACAACTATTTTTTCTGCAACTGCTATTTGCACTTTCAGAATTTTGCTTTTTACATAACTAGCATGATCTCTCTTACTAACACGTTTTCTTAAAAGTGAAATTCCAAGCTCAGAAAGGCTAGTATTAATAGTGTCAGTTGAACAAAATATATCATCAATGTCATCAATATCGTCAATTTTTTCACTTGAAGAGCTTGTGGTTGAATAAGCTTTTTGGCAATATGGACACAATTTTTGACCTGGGCAAATAACTTTATTTGTTAAATTCGAAAGACAGTCTGCAGTCTCTTGGTCAATACATCTCAAGCCTTTAACTGAGCAACGATTGGCCATACCAAAAGGGTTTAAACAATGGCGCTGTAAATGCGTGTATTTAACCAACAGCAGTGATTTGTGGTGGAAACAAATTAAAGTAATATTTTTAATTAAATTATAAGTTCATCTCACAATCAAACTCTGTTCCTCGTTCGAAAGTTCTGAGCAAAAGTCAATAAAACCCTTTTTTCGAGAATAAGTACTTAAATGACATAAACTTCCATCAAATTTTCCAATACAACAAGTAGTTAAGTTTTGTTCAACAGACATGTCAGGATAAATTTAAAATAATTCTTATTATAACATCTATTCTAATTTTCGTCTTCGAATATTAGATGTTAGTGATAAACTTAGGGTGGAATGCAAGAACCGAACTTGAGTCAAGTTCGACTTGAAATCTCAAGTTCGACTTTGTCAAGTCAGACTTGAAAAATTGACTTGAGCGAATGCGTAAACGAGACTTGAAAATTTCAAGTTCGTGCTTGAGAAAGTCGAACTTGAAAAATAGTCGAGGCGTTGAATTTAGGGCGTTTATCGGAAAATGCACTTCGCAACCAATAGCGGTAATGGATTTTTTTTACGGGAAAAACCTTTTACTGAAACAAATTCCGTGTAATGATATTTGTATAATATACGATTAAATAAAAAGTTAATAACAGTAAAAATAAAAAAAGTTCTTGCTATGTATTTTTCATCAGAAAAACAAATTCATCTTGGCACTTTCAGTTCCAAATCCTAAGTTGTTGGTAAACAACGGTTGGTCATATGTACCACTTAAGTGATCAAGACAATTTCTCTTGATTTCTCCATTTTAACAGATTCCATTTGAATTAAAATACATGGAAATGTTCTAGAAAATGCAGAATCTTATTTTGACGCTATACTACATCATTATTATGATACTATACTACAATGTATTTTTATTTATCTATTTACTAATACTTTAATGAAAATAATGGTTTTTTTTTTAAAAATACTGAGAAAATTACTTTAAACAAAATTAGTTTTCTCAATACTAATACTACATAATACTATGTATGTGTGTGTGTGTGTGTATATATATATATATATATATATATATATATATATATATATATATATATATATATATATATATATATATATATATATATATATATATACCTACACATATATATACCATTTACATATGTAAGTATACCATTTACATATGTAAGTCAATAGAGATCACATATGGAGACAGGTCTTCTGAAATTATTGGGCCACTTATAGAAACAGAAAAGAAAACTTTTAAAAACCATTGATAGCATCTTGCTCATTAACACATGAAAAAGAACAAAGTTTAACGTTAAACAAAAATCTCTTAATAAAAAAAAATACAAAAAAGCAATATAATGAAATTCATGATCTTGATAAAGAACTAATGCAAAAACAAATAGAAATAGATGATATAAAAAAAAACTCTTTCCAGAAAAAGCAACAATACAAACAAAAAACAATACAAACAAAACTTTGTGAAAATTTTCACAGTTAAAATTTTCACAAAGTTTTAAAAAAGCAACACAACAGAATTATTCTATGTGAGGATTATTTTTTTCTAACAATATCAGATCCAAATTGCTTTTGGAATGTTTTAATTTATCACTTTATTTTTTAGTGAAATTGTTTTTTTCATATATAATACTATTTTGAAATATAAAATGTAATTCTTTTGAAATAATATGTAGTATAAATATTTGAAAATAATGTTTTTGTTATTACACCCTTTATCCATTATCAGACACAAATTTTTTTTTAAAAAAATAAGTCTGAAATTTGACTTTTGCTTTGTTTCTGCAAAAATATCTTTAGTGAATGCTTTAGCACCACATTCTTCATTGCTATTTTGTATTTCATTGCCTCCACAATAATCATTTTGTAGAAGGGCAATGTTGTGAAGCACAAAACAGGATATTATTATAGCTATGGAATTTTGCAGTTTTGTTCCTAAGGGAATGTTAAGACAAGGGTATTGTTTTTTTTTGATATACCAAAACAATATTCAACAACAACATTCAACATGTGTGTACTTCTCAAGTTGTAATTGTATCTGATTTCATTTTCATTTTTGGGTTAGAAAAAGGTGTCATTAAATATTGTTTATAAGGATAGCCAGAATCACCTGAAACATGAACAACATTAAAAAAAAAATCCCTTTTTGTTTCGGTAAAAAAAGGGATTTTTTGAATTTGGTAAAATCTAAATAATGGTTGATAAATATAAATATTTTCTTCATCTAAGAAAAGTTTGAAGTTTGTATGAAATAGCAAAATCAGATATCCATGAAAACTTATAATCACTTTTGCTGAATTATCAAAGAATCAGCTTCTGTTGGAAACTTTATGTACTGATATCTTTTGTTAGCCATTTGAATTGAAATGTTCTAAACCACTGGACAAACAGTTGAGTTTCAGCTCTTCCAAATCTCCTGTTATTCTATAAGAGAGTTTATTTATTGTTACTTAAGTATATTATCATTTGTTGGTATAAAATGTTGTTATTTAAAAAGGTAATGTAAAATCTACAATAAGAAGGTGCCATTTTCTGATACCATTTCTTGAATATCTACTCACTTGGAATGAACCAGTAGCATAAAACCGAAATGCAATAGCCAGTTGTTGTAAAGTTGAAAGAGGGCACCCTCAATTGTTAACATTGTTGTTAATAATGTCATTAGCTAATATTAAGTGGTTTTTATTGGAAAATCTGTAGCACCTTTTAAATTCTATACCGCGGTAAACTTCTAAAGGATTAGCTCTGTCAATAATAAACCTTGGTATGTGACTTGGCTTATTTTTTCTTCTTCTTCTTCTAAAATTCAGCTCATACCGATTCATTTTTGAACATTTAAAAAAAAGTTTTTTTAATACTTCATGTAATTGTAACTACTTCTCATGAACTCTCTTTTACTCCTTTTACACGTATCACCTCTTTGTATAACTGCAACTATTTATTACTAAATGGAATTTACTTTTATACTGTATCACAAAAATGTGCCTTAATCAACAGCCTTTTATAATGCTAGGATGTTCGACATTTCAAAAAGCTAATAAACATTTCTAATGGCATCAAAATATGACATGTTGAATCATTACATACGAGTTACAGGATGTTTTAAAAGACACACGTTTTCGCAATGTTAATATTCAGTTTTCTGTAATGAATTCATTTAAAAATATACTTTCACAATGTAACCTTCTAAATTAATTAGGTGAATATGCCCAAGTAACTACTTTTGCTTGTTAAAAACTCATTTTCATACTTGCAAAGGTTGTAATAAGTTATATAGTAATAGTAAAGTTTTGTTACGCATCAGCAAAATGATAATGGCGGTCTGTTTTTTTTTTTCAAGTTTGGTTTCAAGATTGGTCTGGAGCAGACTTGAAAAAATGACTTGAAAATTCAAAAATTCTCGTTTTTCAAGTCTGACTTCAGTTCAAGTTCGCTTCTTGCATTCCGTTCAAGTCAGACTTGAGATTTGAAGTCTGACTTGAAATTTCAAGTTGGGTTCTTGCATTCGGAAGGAATTTTTGCTCTCTCAAGTCTGGTTTGAAGTCAGACTTGAAAAAGGTCTATTTTTAGCGGTTTTCAAGTCTGACTTGAGTTGAAGTTCGCTTTGTGCATTCGCTCAAGTCGCACTTTAGGTTTGAAGTTCGACTTCAAATTTGAAGTTCGGTTCTTGCATTCCACCCTTAATTATTTGAAATTAATTTAGAGAGATTTGTCCGTAGAATAATAATATACTTACTTACTAAAATTACCTCTACATGGCAATAGTTAATATAAGGACCTTAATATCGTTTTTAAAATATTAAAGACTTTGCAGACCTAACTTAGCTTATAAAAACTAGGGGTGTCCCGGATAGGTTATCCGGCCGGATATCCGGGCCGGATTTGTATATTATCCGGTATCCGGCCGGATAATAAAATTATCCAGTTGGTTATACCGGATACTTCATGTTTATAAATAATAAGAAAAAAAATTATATAAGCTATTGCTGCAGTCTTAAAGATACACAATTTAACCATGATCAAATCCTTTGGTAATTGACAGAATGACAGAACCTAGAACACAAACTTTAATGTGTTCATCTTTTTGAATAATCTAATAATTAATTAATCTAAATGAAATTAAAAAAATGATTCAATAAAATATCATTCAAATTGAATTAAGAACTAACTGTACACAAGAACTACAGATTTTATCACTCATTTGTAAATTTATTTGCATTATGATGTATAAACAACAACATTTCTCCGTGTTGAGGTAACAGCCTTGATCGCTTTTTCTCATAAATATTTCCATATTCAGAAAACAATCTCTCTGAAAATACAGAAGATGCTGGTGGTGCTAATAATTTAAGGGCTAAATCTTTTAGCAGTGGAAACTTTTCTTCATATTTCCAATAATTTAAAGCATCATTGTTTTTATCTATAATAGATTGATTAAAGAAAACATCAACTTCTTGAGCAACTTGTACAAGAGAGACTTGATCTGAATTTATATGACCATCATTTTCTGAAAAATAATTACAAATGAAATTACAAAATAGGAATTTTGTAAGTATATTTTATGAAATAAGATAAAATTGGCAAAGCAATTTTCATAACTTTTAGAAGTATTAAATAAATATAACACTAACATCTGTTGTCGATAATATACAGTAATATGTTATAATAAAACAATAATTAAATGAATTTTGATAATAATAATAAGAAAAATTGATATTCTTATTTAGTTTTTGATAATAATAATAAAAATTGATATTCTTACTTAGTTTTTAAGTACTATTAAACGACAAGTTTGTTGTAAAATTTCTTACAAACAGAAAAAAGTTCTTACCTCCATTTCCTTCATATTCCGCAAGTTCTAAAAAGCAAGAATCAAAGTCATTTTCTGTCAAATCAACTTTCTTTTTTTTTGGCGCTTGGTGTCAAATTATTGGAACAAGTAGCAATATTAATAACTTCTGGTGAAAGTTCATTTTTATTTCGTTGATTTTTTACTACAGCCTCTAATAGCATTGATCTTGCTTGCTCTCTTTTATCAATAGGAAGAAATTTGAGCTTGTAGCGAGGATCAATAATGGTGGATAAAACATATCTCTCATCATTTGTAATATCTAGATTATCTTGAGAAAAGAATCTCTTATTTAGATGTTTTGTTATTTGAACTGTATCATCTTTTTGATCAACTTTTGATAAAAATCTTTGTAAAGTACATATATTTGGAACAACTGTTGACAAACTACAAACATCAGAACTCATAAACTTAGTAAGTTCATAAAAAGGTTTCAAAATATGCAATAGACTTTCAATGAATTTCCAATCATTTGATGTGAATGTTGGCAGCTCATTATGATCAGCTAAATATATTTGAACTGCTCTTTTAAGTTTCTGAAGTCGTTCTAACATTAAGTATGCACTATTCCAACGAGTGGGGACATCATGCACTAAAAGTAGAGGTGTTTCATTTTGTTGTTGTTGTAGTAACTTAAATTCTGTACATGCCTTTGATGAATGATTAAAATGGCCTGCTATCCTACGTGCTTTAGCTAACAAATCTATTACTAATCTTTGGGATAAAACTGCATCCTTAATCACAAGCTGTAATAAATGAATTGTGCAATGAACTGATGTGATTTGAGCAAGTTTACTTCCTAGAGACATGTTTGCAGCACCATCTTTAACTAAAAGATGTCTTCTTTTTGAATTAATTTCCCAGCTTTCTAACATATTGATGAATTTCCCAGCTATATTTATTCCTGTGTGAGATTCTGGAAAATGTGAAGCATAGAGTACAGCATGTTTGCGTTCAAAAGTATTTTTTATCCAGTGTCCTGATAAAGAAATAAATGTTTCATTAGATGAGGAACAAGTCCAAATATCAGAAGTGAAACTTATGGACTCTGCTTTTGTAATTTCATTAAAAACTTTCTTCTTTATATCATCATACAATTGAGGAAGAGCATTCTCTGAAAAAAAATGTCTGCTTGGGATTAAATACCTAGGCTGTAAATGAGCCATTAAA
Source organism: Hydra viridissima (assembly GCF_058129835.1). Classification (NCBI taxonomy): domain Eukaryota; kingdom Metazoa; phylum Cnidaria; class Hydrozoa; order Anthoathecata; family Hydridae; genus Hydra; species Hydra viridissima. The sequence continues at coordinate 5,808,470 of NW_028324303.1, forward strand.
CCAATAAATCCATCATCTTCAGTAATACTGAATGGTTGGTTATCTAAAGCGATCATCATGGCTATTTTTTTATGCATTTGCTTTGACTTTTCATTATTAATATCCCATATCTTTTTTGATGAAATACTATCTTCAATAGACATTTGTTTTTTCATTTCACACATTTTCTTTAAAATTAGCATGCTACCTTTTGAACGTTCTTGTGGAACTGAAGATGCTGAAGGTTCAATATTATTTTCTCTTTCCTCTTCATACAGTTTTAAATGAAACTTTTTGGCGTGATTGTGCAGTGGAGTTGTAGAAAACGATTTTTGACCAGAATTATTAGATCCCTTGCTTATCTGCTTTCCACATGGAATGCAAATTGCTATCGATTCAGAAGGATCATTTATTTTAAAAAGCTTCCAAACAAAACTTGTCATTGTAGAATCTTTACTGTTATGATATTTTGGAATAATTGGCTTAAAAAAATACCTGTTAAAGGTTTTGTAAATAAAAATTATCCGGCCGGATATCCGCCCGGATAATTTTAAGATATCCGGTTATCCGGTATCCGGCCGGATATTTAAAACAAGCTATCCGGGACACCCCTAATAAAAACTAGATTTTTTTCGTTCATAAGAAAAATCTCTCCAAGACAGTTTTTATTGTTTCTAAAATTTTGAAATAAGGTCTTTCCAATAATACAATTAAAAAAACAAAAAAAATTTTTCCCACATCATGTTTTAGGGGTTCAAACACACGTTATTTTAGGGTTTTTCACTTTTTTCGCCATATTGCACTCAGAATAACTCAGCAGAGAAATTTTTAAAATAGCAAATTTTTAATCCATATCATTATGACAGTATGTAGAACCTTTTGACAAAATAGCAATATTTAAAAACTTTTAGTTTTAGAGATATGACCCTACAAATAAATAAAAAATATTTATAGTGTTACGTTTGTGTAGATATTTGGCGAACCATAGACTAAAATATAGACATATTATGAAACTTGTAATAAATTATTTGTGATCTGCACCTTTGGTTTACTAAGAAACCACGTTTTAAGATATATTACCCTTTCATTGCAAAACTATAGGACCCCAAATATACGAATTTTAGCTACTGACAGATATTGAAGTTTGGGTAAGCTTTACAAAAGGTACCACAAAATCCGAAATAATAATTATTTTGATCTGAAATTTTGGCAATGTTCATGAAACGTGTTTAACAACATAATGTCAAAATTTTATTAAAATTGGAGATGGTAGTGAGGGGATTATTTCGGAAATTGGACCGTTTGGCGTGGAATGACCCAATAACCACCTGCATCTCTCAGGCATTGCATATTGCACACAATGCCAAAATGAGCAGCATTCAGAATTGATAATTAATTGAATATCAAATGCTAAATAGAGTCAATTGACCTTAGTTACAATACATTTTATTTGATTTTTGTATAACTGTGAGTAATCATGTTATGATAAACAGGTTGTCAAGGAGTTTGCCGTTTGTAAGCAGTGTGGATTATGGTTGTCAGTGCCAAATGGTCATATTACAACTTTACAAAGACATAATACAACACACATCAATAAGATAAATTCAGAATCTGGACAATTAAAAATGATAAGCTTTTTACCTAAAAAGAGCGAGGTTAGTAAATATAGTTAGCGGATCTTGCTTTTTTCTATTTACTGTTTTAACTTTTCACTTGTTACTTGCTGCCATTGATAGCAAAATATATTTGTTACAAGTTGTTAGGAATATTTTAGAAATACAATGTTTTTTGTAGTATAAAAAAAAAGGCCATTATGTATTGCTATATATTTAATGTCTATTGTTTATTGCTTTATACTTTACAGGTTCCTAAACACATTTGTGAATATGCTCAACGTGCAGCCCTGTACATGATTGCAAAAGACATTCAGCCATTCTCGTGTGTTCAGGATGATGGGTTCCGTCACTTTGCTCAAACAATAATTTACATTGGATCGAAGTATGGATCAGTGAAACTTGAGGATATTATGTGTGATTGAACAATGCTGTCTAAGACACTACTACCAAAGTTCTACAACGAATGTGTTCGAAAGCTGAAAGACGAACTTGCTGGGGTTACTCATATCGCAATAACAACTGATCACTGAACCGATGACATTCTAAAATACTCTTATCAAACTTTTACAGCACATTACATTTACAGCAGTTATTGCCTTATAAGTAAGTGTGTTGGATTTTTTGATTTTAGTGAGTCTAAGACTGGTATTGCCGTAAAAGCAAAGACAACTAAAATACTTAAAAAACTTTTCCGTCAGACTATAAAAAGTGACAATTTGGTATTTGTGACTGATAATGGGAGTAATATGAAGTCGGCTTATCGCAACGATGTTAGACTTAGCTGTGCAGGTCATAATCTGAATTTAGCTGTTGAAAAGGCTTTGAAATCCCCTGGTGCTAATTTAATTCATGAAATGATCAAGACTTTAAAGGAAATGGTGGGCTACTTTAAACATAGTGGGAAAAACCAGGAACTAAATCACACTCTCAAACAGGAAGTTGCGATTCGTTGGAACAGTCAATTTTTTCTTTTAAACTCATTGTCATGCCAGTTAGATCATGTTAAGTCAATTCTTGCTAATTCAAAGCAGTTTGACAAATTTGAGCAATTAAACTACGTTAATGAAAAATTGTTGCATGACGTCGTAGAATTTTTGCATCCCTTTAACAAGGCTACTGTACAATTGTCACATGACAATGCGCCGAGGTCCCCTGATTTATGGCCAATGCTATTTTATCTTCGATCAGTCTGTAAGATCGATAGTTCAAACAGCGACAGTATGCGTGATTTAAAGGCAGTTTTTCTGTCCAGCTTGAATGAAAAGTATGTTATTCTTCACCAAATCAGGTGATACGAAAGGACTTAGGCAATACAGATATAGACAGCTTTAGTGAATGGAGTCATTCAGATCAGCTGCCTCCTTCAAAGAAGAATAAAGCTGACCCTGAATCGTATGATTTGCTGGAAGACTTAAAAACAGCTGCCACTCCATTGTTTAACGCCGACAGTAATGACACAAGACATGAACTTGACAAATACGTGGCACTGCCCGTGACAGCGTGTAATGCATTGCAATTCTGGAAAGACAATGACCGTGAACATAAGCTTCCAACAATGGCATTGGTTGGTAGAAAGTTGTTAGCTATTCATGCTACAAGTACTGCCAGTGAAAGAGTGTTTTCAGTATGTGGGGTGACGATGAGTGAGCGCAGGGTTCGCCTAAACCCAGAAACATTGGAAATGCTGAGATTTCTCAAATACAACATGCAGCCCTGATTACTAGACTGACAGTAGGCTACTTAAACTACCGCTATCTGTGTTCAGAAAGCTACTGCTTTAATGTTTTGTGCACTTTAACTGCAGCTATTAGCAACTGCATTGTTTTTTGAACTTTTGAAGTTGCAGTATAAAAGCATTACAAATTATTTCAAGTTATTTGCAATGCTTTAACTACTTTATTTTACTTTAATTTATTTGTGTTTTATCAATGTGGATGTAAAGCTTTGTAACTAATAAAAACAGATGTGTTGATACCGAACAGAACCGAACCCGAACTGTGCTTAAGACCGAACTTAACCGAACTCGAACATTATACAGTACTGGTCATAAGTTTAGAGCCATCTGTTTTTTTCATCATTTTGCGGCATAAGTATGGTGAGGTTAACATTATAAGCATAACAATGCATATAGTAATTTGACAAGGTACGAATCTATTGATATTCATGAATAGTTGTGTATTAAACCAAATATAAATATTGTTTTTCATGAGTTCTTTAACATTATAGCCAATTTTTGAACATTTTAACATATTTTGGCAACTTTATGATGTATTGGTATCAATGTTTTGGTTAATTCAGTTGTTATTTATGCTACTTTTTGGAATGTGTACACTAGTTAGATAATGTATTTAATGTTATTTTCGTTTTTGTTTTAGAGTTTAAGTGAAAATATTTTCTGAAATGGGCAAAACTAAAAGCCTTGATTCAACTGTTCGGGCCCTAACAAATCGTCGCCTTTCTTCCAAAATTTTGTCTCGACAGTGGCATGATGTTGGTGGACCTTTAATATCTCCAAAATCTGTTCGTCGTCGTTTAAATAAACAAGGTTTGAATGCTCGTGTTGCTTTTAAAAAGCCTTTTATCTCAAAAATTAATCAGCAGAAGCGTCTCAAATTTGCACACGAATTTTTGCATTTTAGTGTTACTGATTGGCAAACGGTGTTGTGGTCTGATTAGTCCAAATTTAATTTAGCTGGTAATGATTCTCGACGTATTTTCATTTGGCGTCGTCAAAATGAATTATATAAACCGGAATGTTTGCAGGGAACTGTAAAGCATGGTGGTGGTAGCATCATGGTGTGGGGTTGTATGTCATCTTTTGGGCCGGGCCAGTTGCATCAGGTGGAAGGGATCATGAATGGTGCCATGTATAGAGATATTTTGCGAAAGCATTTGCTACCTTCAGCAACAGAATTGTTTCCTCCAACTTTTCCATGGATCTTTTAGCAAGACAATGATCCTAAGCACACGTCCAAAGTGGCTAAAGATTTTCTAGCTGCTAATGGTGTTCAAGTCTTGCACTGGCCACCCCAGTCACCGGATTTGAACCCCATAGAAAATTTGTGGGATGAAATTGATCGCCGCTGTGCAGGCAAACGTGTTAGTAATAAACATGAGCTTTGGGACTTTATTTCTGCCGCTTGGACTAGTATTACTGCTGTTGATTGCAAGAAGCTTGTTGACACTATGCCAGCCCGGTTGGGTGAACTAATTAAAAATAAAGGTGGACCTACTCATTATTAATATTTTAATACTCATTTTGGTACTAAAATGTTATAACAATATATTTTGCATGTTTCAGTAATATATTATTTTGCTGCACTGGGGTTATGACTTTATAATCTGCAAAAAACTAAAAAAAATGGGGTGGCTCTAAACTTATGACCAGTACTGTATATAACCGAACCGAACCGGACCCGAACTTTAAAAAAAGGGTTCGATTCCCAACTCTAGTTCTGAGCTAGCCTGAAACAAATATTCCTCACAATAAATAATTACTTATGGGTACCTCTATTATTTGATCACGAGAGATTCTGCATACTATGCAAAACAATTATTTTGGCTCACTTTAGTTTTAAATGTATGTGTATACTTTTCAAAAACATCAGAGTAATTGTTCGTGCATTATTTTTAAAGTTCAATCTTTTTATTACTGATGAAAATAAATTACTTCACTGCAAATAGAAACACCTAAATTAGAAACAACATTATAAACGAACATCAAGGCAAACCATCTTAAATTGATATAAACGACTACAAAAAGATTTATGTTGGCGTTCCCAATACAACCCCGTTAAAGACCAAATATCAGTGATAAATGGACTGATATTTTCCCTTTAACGAGGAATAGTAAAAACTGCTATGGATATACCAAAACAAATCTGGGCTGATTAGTTTTATTTTACTAATTCATAGACAGTAATCTAAAAACCTGAGGTGATAGAATAAAACTGACGTGTTTCTGAAATCAGCGTACAGAATTTAGTGTAAATTAAGTTTGAAATCCAACTCAAAAGAAAAATTTTTTAAATGGCTTCCTAGTGTTATTCACTGATAAAGAGTTGTACTCTAAGCTATTATTCCACCATTTTATTTATTGCGAAACTTACTCTTTAGTACGTGTAGTAAACATGAAAAATGGCGTCGCTTCAGATGGCGCTTCCACAAGACTTATATTAAGTTTTATTTATACAATTCTGTTACAGTTATTTTACACATACATACATGCATACATACATACATACATACATACATACATACATACATACATACATACATACATACATACATACATACATACATACATACATACATACATACATACATACATACATACATACATACATACATACATACATACATACATACATACATACATACATACATACATACATACATACATACATACATACATACATACATACATACATACATACATACATACAAACATACATACATACATACATACATACATACATACATACATACATACATACATACATACATACATACATACATACATACATACATACATACATAATTTACATTAACAATAATTTTTTTTTTAGGAAAGTAACTATTTAGTACCAGTCAATTAAATTTAATTCATTATGGAAATGTTGATTGTGACCAAATCTCCTAGTGATGAGTTGTCACTAACTAATTGTCTTGTAGTTAATCCAAAGATACTCAAAAATTATCAACCGATTAATAAATTTTACATAGACATTTCTAATGATAATGGTTTAGAGTTTGCATATGGTATCTGTCAATCAGAAAAAATTAATCCAGATTCTATTGGACTTAGTTATATTCAAAGAGAATGGACTCAAATTGTTCTGCAGTCTAAAGTAAAAGTAAAAGTTGAGATTAAGGCAGTTTCAAATGTCTATATTCAACAACTTAATTTGAAAGTTGATTTTATGTACAAGAAAAGCAAGATATCTGAGTCATTTAACTCTGATGAAATGTTTGACGTTTTCAGCAACAATTTTGATGGGTTACCATTTGCCAAAAGTCAAAAAATTATTTTTAAGCTGAATGATAAAGCTCCTTTGTTGGTTTTAACTGTAGAGGAAATGGAGATGATGGGAGGTAAAGTTTCTAGGTTTGGTTTCCTTACTAGGAATTCACAAGTAACTTTTGACAAAAATGAAGGATCAGACATTAATCTTAGTGGTAAATATCGTGGCACAATAACTACAACTTCAATATTAAATCCTGACTGGGATTTTTCAAAAATGGGGGTTGGAGGTTTAGATAAAGAGTTTTCAGTTATTTTCAGACGAGCATTTGCATCTAGGGTTTACCCTCCTGATTTAGTTTACCAGCTTGGTTTGCAGCATGTAAAGGGAATTCTCCTGTATGGACCACCAGGTACTAATGTGATTTTTTTTTTATTATAACTTTTTATTATAAAAACGTTTTATGAAATGTAATTCAATGCAAATCCATTTACAATAAAGTTATCTATGGTATAAATTATATATTATTTCCTTACAGTTAGAAATTTAATGAATACCTGTTATATTTTTAGCTTAAAAATGTAACAGGTATTAGCTTTAGTTAAAAGCATTTTTATTTTCAATAATGTTTTAATTATTCTTTTTTAAACTCTTAAAACCTAGAAAAATGTGTTGAATGTAAAGTTTGTTTTCAGACCTATTAATGAAAATTTGTCAAATTCATGTAAGTTCTAGTTAGTTCATAAAACTTATTTTTGAAGCTAAATTTAAAACTTAATTAGATTTAAATAAAAATCTCTGTAAAGTAATTCAAAACAGATTCAAATTTTGATATGAAACATTTCTTTATGGTTCATAGTGTAGTGATTTTAAAGATTTCTTTAAAATTACAACTTTATGAATAAAGCAATTCTTTATATTGAAATAAATGATTTCAAGTGGGTTTACCCTCCTCAATTAAATAATTTTACTTTTATTTAAGTTTCTAGTTTCATGCAAACAGCTAAAATAAATTTGCTTATTGTTGAATTGGGTCACATTCCTTTACAATAAGTATACTCCATTTGAAGAGAAGCTGTTTTTATATAATATTTGAAAAATTTTTATAATACTTTCCTTCCGATTTAATACCTTTTTTTGTTTAGTTCTAATTATTAAAGTCCTATTAAAATGTTAACATTCTAATATAGGCAATCACTTTTACATTCAGGTACTGGAAAAACATTAATGGCTCGTAAAATTGGGAAAATGTTAAATGCTAGAGAACCAAAAATTGTAAATGGTCCTGAAATTCTAAATAAGTTTGTTGGTGAGTCAGAAAAAAATATTAGATTGTTGTTTGAAGATGCTGAAGCTGATCAAAAAAAGCTTGGTGTGAATAGTCCGCTTCACATGATCATTTTTGATGAAATAGATGCAATTTGTAAACAAAGAGGAACTGTTACTGGCAGTACTGGAGTAGCTGATACTGTCGTCAACCAACTTTTATCAAAGGTTTTTTTAATGAATTTATATTAAATAAAGAATTTTTTAATGAATTTATATTAAATAAAGAATCTTTAACATTTTCAAAACTTCAATAGTTTCTCAAAATAAATGCTGATCTGAATTTGATCTATTTAAAAAAATGTAACACTTGTAAAATTTATATTTTTAGATAGATGGTGTAGAACAGTTAAATAATATTTTGATTATTGGAATGACCAATAGAAAAGATTTAATTGATGATGCATTACTTAGGCCTGGAAGATTGGAGGTACAGATGGAGATAAACCTTCCAAATGAAGAAGGTCGGCTACAAATTCTTAAGATTCATACTTCAAAGCTTCAGGAGCATAAAAAGCTTCATTCAGATGTTGACCTGGAAGATATCTCTAAGCAAATAAAAAACTACAGTGGGGCTGAAATAGAAGGTTTGGTCCGTGCTGCAACTACTAGTGCTATGAATAAACTTGTTAGTCAAGGTCAAGGTAAAGTTGAAATTGACCCAAAAGCATGTGAAAAGTTATTGGTTACCAAAAATGATTTTGATTTAGCAGCACATGATGTTAAACCAGCTTTTGGTTCTGGCGATGATGATGCTGCACGTTATCTTGACAATGGATTAGTTATGTATGGTAATCCAGTGTCTAGTGTAATAGAAGATGGTGAGCTACTAATTAAGCAAGCTCAATCAGGTGGTTTAGTTTCACCAGTTAGTGTTTTATTGTTTGGTCCAGCAGGAAGCGGTAAGACAGCCCTAGCAGCGCATTTGGCATATAAAATATCTCAATTTCCATTTATAAAAGTTGTGTCTCCAGAAAATATGATTGGCTATTCTGAAAACTCAAAATGTCAAGCTATAAAAAAAATATTTGATGATGCTTATAAATCTGAGTCAAGCTGTATAATAGTAGATGATATTGAGCGACTTTTAGAATATGTTCCCATTGGTCCCAGATTCTCAAATATGATTTTACAAACTTTGATTGTACTATTTAAAAAAAAGGCACAAAAAGGCCACAAATTATTGATCATTGGAACAAGTAATAGTTCTGAAATTCTTAGAAACTTGCAAGTGCTTGAGTGTTTCAATACCTCCATCCATGTTCCAGCTATAAAGGACTTAAATTATATAATTAATGTGCTTACTGAACTCAAACTATTTACTGATAGAGAGCTGAAAGAAATTGAAAGAGGGATGGAAAAAAAGAATATTAGTGTTTGTGTGAAAAAACTAATCAGTTTAGCAGAAATGGCAAACCAATCATACGAAAAAGATAAAGTTGTTAAATTTATTTGTTTGTTAGAACAACAGTGTGGTATTTTCTATTGAAAAAGTTTCATAAGGGTATCATGAATTTTGATATTTTCATTGTTATTAAATTTATAAATAGTAAAAATATGGATAATAAATGTGAAGATCATTTTGCACGACTTTCTTCGTACAATATGCTTTCACTTCTCTAACAATCATAATGAGTTGCTATAGAATACATAAATTTAATATAGATTATAAATTTAATGTTTTAAGAGTTTAAGTTTTAACAGAATTCATTTAATTCTTATTTATTCTGTTTTACTTTAATCTAGTGGTAGAAATTTATTGCATTTTTTTTTTCTATAACTTACACAAAAGCCCTGCTATAATATATAGTTTGAATGTATCCTTGTTTTAATTTTTTTTTATTGATATTTTTTTTAAGTTTACTCCAGTTATATATAAACTTAAATAAAACGATAGAGTTTATGCCAAATTTTATAAAACTGGCAGTACTTTACAAATAAAATATTGAGAAAAACTTTGAAATTTTATCTCTCTGAAATCATATTTAACAGCTTGGTAAACAAATAAAATTTATTGAACTTTGTATGTTTTAATTTTGTTTTAACTTTTTAATTATGTTTTAATACTCTTTTTCTATTGATGCTTATAAAGTGACAAAGAAGTTTTTTTGTTTGTTTGGAAATGCATTGGTATCATACAACTGAGGTTATTGAGTTACAAACCCCATCACGCAATGATGGGATCGACTATGAGACTGAAGCTAGGTATAGGAAAGAAGGTGCACGGTTTATAATGGAACTGGGAAACAAACTTGGCTTGTATCTTTTCAATTTTATGTTAGCCTTTAATAATAATTTCCATAAAATTAAGTTATTAAATGTTACTATTAACATTGAAATCAATAATAGTTTTTTTGCACAGTACTATATATAATCAATAAGGTATTGTATTTTTCTTGAAAGTTGACAAAGGCGTTATCTAACAATGGCTACTGGAATTGTTTTTTTTCATCGCTTCTACATGTTTCACTCATTCAAAGAATTTTCCAGATGGGTAATTATAATTTTGTAGTTCTATAAAAGTTCAGCAGATGAAAGTATACAAACTTTTTAGTACATGGATATATGTATATTTTTTGCCAGGTTACAGGAGCCTCTTGCTTATTTCTTGCTGGTAAAGTTGAAGAAACACCCAAGAAATGCCGAGATGTTTTAAAGGTAGCTCAGCAATCTTTGTCAGACAAGCATTTCAAAACATTTGGTGAAAATCCAAGGGTAAACTCTAGTTTTAATTTTTTTTTGTTTTTAAATTTTTTGAAAAAAAAAAGCATATTAGCAAGTGTGTTATTTAATATTTGTTTTAGAATACTAGTAAAAAGTTCAAAAGCTTTTGTATTTGACAAACTAATCTAATAATAAGAGAAGTTTAACATAATTAAATGTCCAATAATCTAGTTATAAAGCATTCAGTTATAAAGTTTTGATCCTCTGACCCAATTTGTAAATGAATACTTGTTCTTTTGTTTAGGCATTTGATTTGCTTTGGACAAAAATACTTTTAATAAACTGAAATATGTTGTTTTATTTTGTTTATCTTCTGTTTAAATTTGTTGAAATTTTGTTTCTTACATCACAAATTTTAATATCTTCCTACAATGATTTAAATAACTTTTACGTTTTAAAAAGAAAGATTTTGCTGTTAATTCTGAGCTTCTTTTAGGAGGAAGTGATGATCTGTGAGAGAATAATCCTACAAACAATCAAGTTTGATTTGCAAACTAACCATCCTTATCAGTATCTTATTAAATACGGAAAACTGTTAAAAGGTACATGTTCTGACATTTTTACAGCTTATAGTTCTAACATTTTTACAGCTTATGGTTTTATTGTATTAGATGAATTGTTGGAGGATTATTTCAGGGCTTGAGTGTTTGGAAAGTTTTTGGCAGGGAAAAAATTTCTTTGACTAAAATTTAAAGTCTTAACTAAACCTAAATAAAGACTAAATCTTGACTGAATCTGAAATTTGACTGAAAAACTAAAATCAAGAAATCTCACTACTCTTCCAAAATTTGTTAGACATTGATATATCTGATTAGGGAAAGATAATCAATTGCCTGTTGGTTTATCATTAACAAGGTTTCCCATTTATTGTAAAAAAAGAACGCCTTAATTATCCATTTTTGTAAACTTAAACTTCTAGATTTTTTAGATGTAATATATGTATTTCTCTGTTTTTTATAATTAGGTGAGAAAAGCAAAATTAACGAATTAGTTCAAAAAGCCTGGATCTTTATAAATGATAGGTGCAGTATTTATTCATCAGTTTCTTTGCTTTTTTTTTTTACATTTTAAAAAATGTAATCAATATTTAAATGGATTTTTTTTTCTTCATTCTTTATATGTAGCATTGATCTTTTTAGTTTGTCAACCACACTATGTTTACTTTACAAACCTCAAGTAATTGCTATCGCTGTGTTGTTGCTAGCATTTAAAATGTCTAATCAAAATATACGCGATTTTATATCAAAACCAAGAGTTGATTGGTGGAAAACTTTTCATGTTGATGCCACTGAAGCTGACCTCGAAGGTATTTTTTTGCTCCTTGTATTTTAAAAAATTGTTAAATTTAAGATCTTTTTTCGTGTTATTTAATCTTTAATCTTTATTTACTTTGCTGTTTCTGATAGAAAATTTTTTCTTTTTTTTTTTTTGTTTCAAAAAGAACACATTTATTGTCAACTTAGTTAATATTTTATTGCTCTTGCATAAAATTTACATGATTCATTCATAAAATTAGAAAACAATAGTTTTAACTTAGCACCCATCAATGTGCTAAGTTAAACATAACATTTTCATTCAAAAGTTATGTTCTTTATTCGTGTAAAGTAACAAAACATATTTTTTCATGTAAAATAACAAAGCATTTTAACAATCATGAACAGTGTGACTGTCAGGTTTGATGGCTCACCAAGTCTAACAAAATTTTTAATGTGATTATGTTACTGAATACATTTATATTTTATTGTGACCTCTTTTTAAGTGAAAAAGTATTTTGATGATCAAAAAAGGAAGAAAAAAAAGTTTCTTTTTGAAATACTTCCATAATACTATGTAACAAAACTAAACTTTTTCTCTAACTTTAAAGTGTGTTTTGTATTTCCTTATCCCTGAAATAAATAGATTGCTACTGTTCCAAAAAAAAAAAAAAAAAAAAAGGTTGGTTTTGTAGTCAATACATTTTGAAAATTATTTGTTTCTAGAGTACTCATGATTCATATGTAGCGTTGAATAAACTCAGAATGTAAGAGATCTCCAGAAGCATTTATAATGTTTGAGAATTTTCTAGAAATTTTATAAATGTAAGTAAACAGAACTTCATACTCCCTAATCCAAAAAGACATCAACAATATGATCAGAGTATTTTGTAATACCAAGTGGCATTTAGACTCAAGCAATTGAACATATTAAACAAAAATGTGTACTTTTTTTTCCCCTTTGCCTGTAAGTTAGTCAGGACACTAAGATGCATAATCAGAGAAAGGACTAGCCAAAATAGACTAGGTTCTCTGTAAGGAAGAACAATGTCTGCAATTTTCTAACACTTCCAAGATCTTTTTCCAAAGCTTTCAGGTACAAAGGTCAAGGCAGGTATTTTTTGTAAAATCACAAAAAAGAAGATTGTGGAATAATACAAAAAAATTGTAATTTAAGTTCTTAGATGTAGAATAATACAAATTTACTAAGAAGCTGAAAAGTTACAAAAAATCTAAAGCTCAACCTTCTAAATTGCCTACAAAACCATTTTAACTTGAAATAATAGCTTGATTAATTAACTGACTTATGGTTTTTGTAATATAAAATAGTAATTTATTGGCGCTATAATTTTATTAAACTTTTTGTCTTGTATTACAGTTTAGTACTAGTAATTTGATTAAATCAGCAGAATCTTGATCCTCTGATGAACATATAACTTCAGGTAAAAAAAATACAACATTTTTTAAGACAACAGTAATTAAATGTTAATTTACAGAAAAAAGAATAAAATGCCAGAAAAAAGAATAAAATTAAAAACAAAGGCCAACAAGTCTAAGATTGAATAGAATAATTTAAAAACAGCAAAATGTACATAAAAAACTTAATCCAACTGTATAAAATAATTTTACTGTGTAAATGATCTCTTAACTCTAGAAAAGTGCAAGCTATGATTTTATTTTTAATAAAAAAATTTCCCCTGAGGTTTTAGTATTAGAAATGTTAATTATTTATAAAAGAAACAATATTTGTATGATAAAATCAGACCAGGGGAACAATCAAACCTGACGGGCATTTGGGCCATGATAATTTGCACCACAGAATTAAAAAAAGCGTAATTTTGATAACTGCTAAGACTGGCGCTATATTTTTTTCCTAAACTAGATATATGCAAAGAGCTGATGAACATGTATGAGGGTAAACCTCCTCGCCGTCGCTTTCCTCACAAACACTCTGGCATTATGAAAAAGAAATCCAGTCCATTACACTCTGAAAGTCCGAAAGCAAAAAAGCAGGTAAAATTACATCAATGTATGTCAAACATAATGTCAATATACAGTAGTGTAAGAAAGTTTAAGTGCATTCGTTAATTTTTAACATTCGGAAGAGATAAAGTTGTGTAAAATAAAAAACTATAAAAGATTTTACAAAATTTTCTTTTGAAGTGTATTTTAATCATGTTAAGCTATAAATTTAAAAAAAAAGTTATCAGAGTGATAACCGTAACAGGAAATATGTTGAGCTTTATGAACTCATAAAAGATAATGCTAAAAAAGTGACAAATTTTTAAGCACATCTATATTTGAACTTATTTTTGAAAGAATTGCTTCGAAAATAAACTTCCGGTCAGTCTTTTTCTTAGTAATCTTTATACCTGTATTTGTTATTATCACTTAACTCCATATAAATTCTTGAAAAAGCCTGAAAAACTTACATAATGATAAGATTGGTCAAATATTACGCTTTTTCTTCCCATTTTACCACAATATTTCTCAATGTTATGGTAAAATGGGAAGAATAAGCATCAGTGAAGCTATCAAATGGCAAACTATTGGTTTGAGCAAAGAAGACAGTAAGAGTAATCGAGAAACAGGAAAAATTTTAGGATTAATTGAGTGTTGTGTAAGGAATACAATTAAAACTTATAACATGACAGATGAGGTCAAAGATTCACCAAGGTTTTTTTAGGCCTCAAAAGTTGATTAATAGAGATGAACACCATCTCTATAGAATGGCGAGACAAGATCCTACGTTATGTTGTAGAACTCTAGCTCATAAATTTAACTCAACATATTTAAAAGTTAAGGTAAGCAAAGAGACAATCAGAAAAAGGTTGCTCAAATTCAAAATAGGAATTAATGTAGCTGTTAGAAAACCTCTCCTAACCGTTAAAGACCGACTTAAGAGAAGAAAATGGTGCAAGGAACGCTTGTCTTAGTCAGTTGAAGATTGGACTAAAGTTATTTTTAGCGATGAATCTCATTTTGAGCTTTTTAACAGGAAAGGAAGTGTTCGTTAAGAGATTGAGGTCAGAAAAATACAACCCTAAGTTTGTGGTACCTAGGACACTGCAACCTTCATAAAAAAAAGATAAAAGTGATACCTTGGTGTACCAGATCAAATAATCTCAATCCAATTGAAAACATTTGGGCTTGGATGGATGCTTAAATGATCAAAAGTGAAAAACCTCTGGAGCATTTAAAAACGGTTTTAGTGGACTAATTTACTTTTTTTTTTTTATCTTTGAAAACATAGTGCACTTATATTTATTTGTCATTTGTAATTTCTTTTATTTGCGATATTGTACCAGTTTATTATGTTATATTATATTGTTGTAATTTTTAATTTTTTTTTTTTTTTGCCTTAGTTGTAAAGATATCTTCTAAAGAAATAATTTTAAAAAAAAAAATAAAAATAAAATCTTTTTTAGTTTTTATTTTATGTGACTTTTTTTCTACCGAAAGTCAAAAAATAATGAGTGCGCTTAAACTTTCTTGCTAAACTTTCCTTTTTTTTTTTACACTTCCATTTGTAACAAACACCATATTAGTATATCAAACAGTTTAAACAACATTATAAGCTTAGACATCTTTTTTAAAAGTAAAACTAATTTGTAGAAGAGTTATTACAAGTGAGAAACATCGATAGTTTTTTTTTTTTTTTCATTTTTAGAAAACCACAGACGTATCAAGTGCTGCCGTTGTTACGTCATTAAGTAGCAGTCATACTTGTAATACCTCAATAAGTAAGTTTTCTCATTATCTCTGTAACATGGCAAACTTTATAATAGGCCTATTCACCGTGCGGATGACATCAAAAACTGGAGGTGAACATTTTGTATTTCCAAATTTTGATACTTGTGAAGCGTTGGTCTTGCTAAAATATTTAGTCAAAATTTTTAAGTGTTCAATAATATTTATAATAAGTACGGGTCATAAATGCTGTGTCACAAATTGTAACGGAAATTATGATAAAAGCTCCAAAGAAAAAACTTTTGACCTTCCTTGAACACCAGAAGAAAAAAAAAAGTAGTTGGCTGTTATACCAAGAGACAATATTGTTTGTGAAAGGCATCCACTTGTTGGATACGTTTCAACAAAAGATTATGGCAAAGAAAAACCTTGAGATCCTCCATCTGTTTATGTGTGTAAAATCAAGTTTAATTGATGTATTGCCATCTGTTTGTCCCGGATCTACTTCAAGAACTCATTCAGTAACTAGAAGTTTTTAACCTGATGAGTTTACTGAGTTCAGCTTTAAAGATGTTATAAA
The DNA here is from genome assembly GCF_058129835.1 of Hydra viridissima. Classification (NCBI taxonomy): domain Eukaryota; kingdom Metazoa; phylum Cnidaria; class Hydrozoa; order Anthoathecata; family Hydridae; genus Hydra; species Hydra viridissima. Next base: position 5,824,602 of record NW_028324303.1, read on the forward strand.
ATTGTTTAATGATCTGAAAACAAACATAGAAAACTACAACTTTAATGGAGTTGATATACTATTTCATACTAAAACAGAATCAAGTATTGATTCAATCAGTTCTTTCATAACATTTGTGTGTCATTATTTGTTCTGAAAGTAGATAATAATTTTCATTATGAATTATTTCATTGTGGAGTTAATTGTATAATAAAAACTCTTTAAAAAAACAGAAATACCATATTGAATAGATGGTCCCATATTATAGAAGCTGTTCGATTTTTAAATACTTATGAGATAAGTAGTAAAAAAAATATTATTCAACAGAAACTTTTTTCAAAACTTGTTACCAATAAAAAGTATTCTGTTGAAACAATGGTAAGAGTATTTGAGTACTTTGCAATGTCACATGCTACATATAATCATCTCAGAGAAGACTTTGAACTTCCTAGCATTACAACATTAACAAGACTAATATCAAAAGTGAAGTCTAATCATGAGAATATTTATCTACAAATGGTTTTTTCAAATTTAACAGATATTAGACATAACAATTATATTCTTTTATTAGATGAAGTTTATGTTAAGACTATATTGCAGTACTATGGGAGAACAGTTTTTGGAAAAGCAGTTAAAAATCCAAGTGTTCTTGCTAATACTGTTTTAAGTTTTATGATAGTAATTTTATTTGGTAGACCCAAATTTTTATGTAAAATGCTTCCTGTGTGAAGTCGATTCAAATTCAAAAATGTTTGATATTTGATAACTTGCAAGAATTAGAAAAAATATTATCTATAGATGTCAAAATGATTCTGATTTACATAGCCGGATATATTGTCGGAAATGATAAAGATTCAGATGACTTGTATTTTTATTATGAGAAATTCAGAGATTTTACTGAGAAAATCAATTGTGGGGGATTAACAGTGCCTGGTGATTTGGTATGTCAGTGGGTAATATTTTTCGTGATGTAGCTGATAATAGATGCATTTCTTCTTTGTGCAATCTAATGATGCTTATTTCTGAATCATACCAACTAAATATGAACAGAAATCATGTGGTTATACTTTCAAATATATTCTTTAAAAACTATTGTAATTTGTATTTTTCAAAACAAAAAATTTCGAAACTCAGTATTTAATAACACAGGCCAAAAAAGAGAAAAAAAATTTTTTCTGGTACCTGAAATATGTAAATTATATATTTATATATATATATATATTACTACATATATTGTATTTTACTGCATACTGTTGAGATAAAAAATTTATATTGTATTTTATTGTGTATTGTTGATTTTAAAAAAAAAAAGAACAAGGTGTTTATTTTTTTCTGTTAAAAAAAACTTGCCTCCAGTTCATGACGTCATCGGTACGGTGAATAGGCCTGTTATAAAATACGCCATGCTCTGTAAGAATTACATCTTTTTTAAGACTTTGTTCAAAGAAAATATAAATTATTGTTATAACTATTACAATTATTATTAAACTTGTTTTGTTGTTAATGTAAAAATTATTATTATTATTATTATTATTATCATCATCATTACTATTATAATATTAAGGTTACTTTAACTTTTTGTTTTTTATTAGTAATCTTAGCATTTACTGTTTAGCTTATTTAAACATCAATTATTTTTTAAAGAGAATAACATAGGTTTTATCTGAAAATTTAGAAAAATCCGTTGTAGGAACTACCGCCGGAGAAACAGCTCAAGATTCAAAGCAAAGCGCTGTGCTTACTAAAACCTTTTCAGTAAACGCATCGTTAAATAGAGATCTGGAAAAGCAAAAACAAGAACATAAACATTTTGACCCAACTATAAAATCCAAAGTTCAGAATCAGCATGTACTCACACCGCAGCTCTCATATGCGGACCAAGTTCCCAATCAAACTCAAATGACTGCTCCAGTAAATACGCAATCAATAAACATACAAACTTCAACTCATCAATCTCAGCAAAATGTTCAAGCACCACAACAACCTCACCAAGTAAGCCATGTGCAAATGGACGTTTCTCAGAAGTCTGCAACTTTATCTCAAGCTCCAATTTTAGATCATATGTCGTCATATTTTCAAAGTAATCCCTCTTATAATTTTATGGCTCCACCAGCATTTCCACAACCTCCGTTCGCACCATTAATACCGCCTGCTTTCTCTCAACAAGCACCTCAACCTCAACAAAATTACTCACAGAATAATTATCAAACACCTGGTCCACAAAATCAAGACTATCAATCGAGTGCTCAACAAAGCCAACCAGGCTTTCAACCTGGAAATCAACATAAACAGTTAGGTTATCAGACAAATCAACAACCACCAGGTAGTTACCAAACTTCTGGTCAACAAAATCCTAATAGCTATCAAGTTACCAATCAACCAAATCATCATAATTTTCTGTCACAGCAATCCAGCAATCACCAACCGAACTTTATGAATTCTGTACCTTCAGTGAGGAATATATATCAGAACAATTCTTATTGTAATTATGCAGGCGGTGCTCCTCCCCCTGCACAACCAGCATCTCCGTTTGCACCGCAAAGTCGTATGCCGCCACATGTTCCTCCTCCGTTCCCACCTGCACCATGGTTAGGTAATCCTGGAACCCCGCCTGCAAACTCCAACAAGCCACCTTGGATGCAATAGTTTTTTGAAAATATATTTAAGGAAGTTAAAATTTCAAGAATAAAGTATATGGTATATATGCGGTATTCAAAATCTCGCATGATGCGTCTGATTTCTAATGGATTTTTAATAAATGTAAAGAAGACTTTATTTTTCATCCGTATTTAATATCTGTCATGTACATTAAAAATAGACCAATTTCTGATTGATTCTGGTGGTCGTAGTATCAACAGCATTTCCTTATATTCTTTTATCTTTTTATTACTATCATGGCTGAACTGCTGCGAAAAAAATTCTCCTTTTTTCAATGTCTAAAATTGTTACGCGTTTATTTGCCGCTGAAGTATTTTACTGCAATAGTTCAAAAAGTAATTATATTAAGCAGTTTAATGAACGCAAATGTAATCAGGGTTTTTTCTTGAAAATCCGCGCTACGTGAAAGCTAGGAAAATGCCATTACTTATTGAGACTCATGCTACTAAAGCTCAAATTAGTAACTTTATTACTCACAATAAATTTTGGTTTAAGATCAAACAGATTCTGTTCTGAATTTACTTTTTATTTTACTTACTATATGAAGTATTACAAAAACTATATAATATGTTACAAACTAGCATTAAATTAACATGGCTCATCGGCTCATCAACCTCTTCGTAAAAGATATTCGACTGAATAAACTTGAGCCGGTACGTAGTCTTCCTAAAAATGTTGCTGTCGTATCTGTCTTCGTGAAGCAACAGAAATTTAAACGAATTCGACTTCAAGTTAATAACATTTAGAGGAAAAACCCGACCATTTAAAATAACTTTTTTTAATTTTTTTTCGATGCTGATGCACATAATATCTGACTAATGCAGACATACTTTACTTACATTCACAATATACCATAAATATCATATCAGTCAATAAGACGACTTTATGAAGCAAATAACATTTTAATATAAGACAAAGTAGAGAAATCAGAATTATACTACTGCGCAACATCACCCTTTTTATGTAAACTTCACTTGTGTTCTTGGAGTTATGAATCCTGATTATGTCCAGATAAGGTTATATGTAGATGTAAGTAGGTTTGGATATGCTCAATTCGTTTATATTTTGACCGTCTTAAATCTTGAGATAAGGAGGAAAAAAGAGAACTTTTCAAAACGTAGTGTTAGTTTTTTTTTTCTGCTTTACTTAGTCTTAAAGCATGGCTCAGAAAATAAGACTCCATGTGAGCTGTGCAGACTACTCTAAAATTACGTAAAGAAAGTAACCACCTCTAAAACTGTAAGTATTATGACTATTAAAAGATACAAGAATGTGGGTGTAATTGTTAAGCTCACAAAATAAACTAAAAAAAAAAAGGACTGGGGTATAAAATACATTCATTGAGCAATTAAACGATGGTTGATCGTTCAATGAATGTATTTTATACATTAATGGCAGAAAGTCTTTGATGGATCACGGTTTCAAATACTTAGTTTAAGACAACGATTTTCTGTTCGTTGACGCAAAGGGAGAACAATCATTGGAGAAGTGTATTGCTTCGATAGACAAACAAAAGGTGAATCATTCATTACTTGAGTTTGTTTTGGGAGCAACCAGGTTGCCAATTTATATTTAATCTTGGGAACTTTAAGGAAAAAGGGATATTGTGACATTTTAGAGTTAAACGAAATCATCCCAATTGATTTCATATAATCATTGAATTGATTGTTATTTTTTTGAATATTTTCAGGGAGTTAATAATTTAATTTTGAGTTCATAAGTTAATAATTCAGGAAGTTAAATTTGATATAATACCTTTTTCTAAAGAAAATTCAAATTATAATAATAATAATAATAATAATAATAATAATAATAATTATTATTATTATTATTATTATTATTATTATTATTATTATTATTATTATTATTATTACTATTATTATTATTATTATTATTATTATTATTATTATTATTATTATTATTATTATTATTACTATTATTATTATTATTATTATTATTATTATTATTATTATTATTATTATTATTATTATTATTATTATTATTATTATTATTATTATATTAATATTCTCTCTTTTCATCTCTCTTACGTCATATATGATATATTTAAGCATATATTTATGTCTATTATAAGTATGATTTTTGTTTAAATAACAACATTTTCTTCGATGTCTTCGAAAATTGATATTATTTCACATCGTAAATTTTCCATTTTTTTTTGTTTTTAAAAAATGGTTTTGTTAGTGTGAATGGGGTATTAGTCGAAATATTTGAATAAAAATTTTATAACAATCATATACTTAAATGTTGCTTGACAATTTATTTTTTAGATGCTATAAAACAAATAGAACTTCAAGAGATTAAACCATAAAAGGTGGTATATAATACTGTTTTAATAACACATGCTGTTGTTACAACAAGAGCATTTTCTTTGTTCAATTTTAATTCATCTAATCTAAAGATGAATTAAAATCGAATAAACAAACAAATTAAAACGGAAGTTACAATCACAAAGTAAAGAAAAAAAAACCTAGATGGGCATTTTATGTCATTTTTCACAACAATTAAAGCAAAAAATTAACAAAAATTTTAATTAATAAAAAACAGTGGCGTAAATAGGTGGGGGCAGAGGGGGCAGAATAGGTGGGGGCAGGTGGGGCATAGGTGGGGGCAGATGGGGCGAATAAACGTTTTTTGGGGGAGCCAGATTTACAAAACTTTTACGCATCTTTTACTGAGTATCATAACAAATTACTTAACATTTTGTTTTAAAAAACATCAACTGGTTTGATTACCCGATTAAATCGACTTTTAGTCGATTAGTAAGAAACCCATAGTCAATTAAATTGACTATTCAATTTTTCAAAGTCGATTAACTTCGACTTTCGACAAGTCGACTTTAAGTTGCATTAGTCGAAGTTGATAACAACACTATAAAAAACGCTTTTTGGTTTTAATCCAGGATTTTAAAATCAATCTTAATCGACTTCTATTGGTATGTGCTATCATCCTTTAAAAGGACATTTTTTAGGGTATTTAATTGATATTAGGGTCCCAAATTTACAAACCGTTTCGAACAAGTGAATCAATAGGTCCTCATTCTTTTTGTAGGCAGTCTTGGCAATCTTAAAAAATTCATTTAGAACTAAATATATATTTTCATAATATTTGCAAATGCAAATATTGTGTGGGACGTCTACAATCTGCTTCACATTTATAGGTCTGAGATCAAAGTTTGACTTCCCAACTTTGGTTTCTAGGTTCTCTTCAGCCTGTAGCAAGTCGCTACCCAGTTACCCCGCCCATTAAGCCTCTGTCTGATATGCCTGAAAATATTTTGTGTCAGGAATCTTTTTTCGCATTCTCATGCGAATTCAATCCTCTCATGAATTTGTTCTTACATTCGCATGCTCTGAATCTTCTCATGAATCTTTTCTCACATTCGCATGCTCTAAATCTTCTCATGAATCTGTTTTCGTATTCGCATACTCCAAGAACCAACTCAAGTATAAATTTGACAAACCTTCATCCAAAGTTAAATGATAAAAAGTTTTACATTCATTCCCAACTTCTATTTAGTTTCATTAGATTAATATATATTTAGTTAAGAGACTCTTTAAAAAAATATATATCAAGTTGCAATGCCATTTTCACTTTGAAATACGAAGACAAAATTTTTTTTTGCGTTATTGACTACGGAAATTTATTCAAAAAGTGTTTTTTTTTTGTTATCATTTAAGTATCTCTTATGTTCTTTTGTGAGAAGTGTTGACGTCGTTAAAATTTTACATTCATGTTTTTTTTTTTTTTTTTTTTTTTCAATCAACGAGAAATTATTTTGTTTAATTTCCTATAAAGTTAACTTTGAGAAAACCATCAACTAGCAAATACCATTGTATAAAATATTTGAAAAATGTCAGCAGACTTGTAAACAAAGAACTTAGAGAAATGTAAAAATGAAAGTTCAGCATTTTCATTCCTTCATTCATTTGTTTTAAAATGAGGAGAAAAAATAAACTTTTAAACATATTTAAGATTTAAATCTCAATTTGTCTCCATAACCCAGTTATTGTTATTATAATATTTTTTTTTTGACGCTTCTAAGTATAGTAAAACACAAAAAATATATATTCGATGTGTCCGGAACACTCCGAAATATAAGCTCTAAAAATACTCTTGTGAACGCCGTGAACTACATCATCATTTGGTCATTATTTTTGACTCAATTACTATCCCCAGTAAAAAGTTTTACTCTGGATAATTTTTGTTCTATTAACCGTGCTTTTGGAATTAAATTTAAATTGGTTTAAATATACGAGTCCGTAGAGTAAATTTTTATCTACTAAAGTAAATAATCAATAAATCCATAAACTTAAAATAGTATTTCTTTTTGAGTCTGAAAAATGATTGACTTGGTGTGGCAGACAAAGAGACGTTAAACATGACTTTTTTCCAGTTCAACAGGACAAAAATATAAAACTAAGAACAAGATTTGATTTAAAAAACAAGAAATAAACGACCAAGCCATTGTCCTGATTGTTTTAATCAGACCAATCATAATTCAAGACTAATCAGATCTCGAGACCTTAAAACGAGATTAGTAACAAATGGTGTCCGATACTATAAGCTATTTAAATTTATTTTTGAAAAAAGATCAAGAAGCCCTAAAAGTAATTTCTTAAATACAAACGTGATCTATAGCATATGACATAATATTTAGTTATTAAGCATTTAATACCAAAATAATTGCTCAAAGATCCCCAAAACAAACATTAAGCTCCAAAAATGATATAAGAGCAAGCATTTTTTAAGTCAAAACTCTGTGTGTCTGTGTAATTGGTATATAAAAGCATAAACTTGATCAAAAACGGTCGTACTACGCCTTTGTTTTATTGATCGTATGACGCACATTTAAACACCTCCGTTAAATCCTTTTATAGGCAGATTAAAAAGATTTCTCTATATATGAGGCGAAGATCTATGATGTCTCTATATATAAAGGCTTTTTTGTATCATTATCATTATATTGTCATTTTTGAAAACTGCGACTTTATTTTGTAATTTTATAAGTTTGTTTATAAATATGAAAAATACTTTTCATTCATACAGTTAATCTTGGAATGCAGAATGGCACGAATAAATTCTGATTTGGTCTCCAGAGACTTGGAAAGTATTATCAATATTTCTTAAATATTTTCACGCGTTAAAGTTTTGTGACAAAAAAACAACAAAAAAACAATGTATTTGCTGATTAATGAAGCTGTAAGTTGTGTTACTTGCTAATTGTAATTAAAGTAAATTTGTTTGCTTTGGGCAACATAACGCTTTATTAGCATTGGTAGTGTTTTGTATACCGTCACATTGTATTCCGAAGGAGTTAAACAATTCACATTGTTAGCTTACTATTTGAGACCAGTTCAAATCTTGTATTTCGTGCCATTTAAGTTGAGATTTTTGTGTACAAATACTATTCAACAAGTGTTTTTACGCTCCTTCGGCAATTAAAATTTGACGTAATAATCTAATTATCAGAATGTATTATTGCAACATACGTTTTAATTTTAACATGAAAAACTGTATGAGATTATTATTTTTTTTTACTTATTATTTTTTTCTTTCTTACACACTTATCTTTTTATTCGCTTTAAAAAAGTTTTTTTTTCTGAAACTTTTCATTAGAATTTTTATTGTTTTATTACGTTTTTTTTTACGGCCGAATAGTTTTAACTCGTCAATCAAGAACAAGAATAAGATTTTTAGTCATTTTGTTAGGAATTTAAAGCCCCAAATAACATTGAGTGCCTTTTATATGAGGTGAGTGTTAAGCCTTTCTTAATATGAATGGATTGTCTTTATGACCTTTGTGTATATTTTACGGTATTCATTTACGAACTCTGACAGTTGTATGCGAAAGTTTCAATATAAAACTTTAACTTAAACGAGAAACACTTTCTGTCTTATATGATGGGTCGGTCACATTCAGATTTTTAAAGTTAGATATTTATTTCTACACAGTTCAAAAAAAAAATAGACATGTATACTGTGGTTTTAAATTAAAGAAAGATGCTAACTGCATAATCGCTGTCTGATATAATCGTGTGAACCACTTTTTGAAGCCGTTAGTTTTTAATTGCTATAGTTGTCGTTAAGTGTAGCCAATTGGTCCGCGTGGTTAAGAACACGTGCTTGAACGAATAGTAAATTACATGATAAAAAAAATTGTTTATAACATTTATAGTTAAGTATTTAAAATACTTTTAAATGCATTTAAAATACTTATAAATGTATTGGGAGATGAACGCTGTAACCTCTTCTAACTGTTATTTTTGTGATGAATTTAAATATTGAAAATGGTTTTTTTCTTGATAAAAAAATTAAACGTCTTATTTATTTTTTGCAAGTGTGTAACATAACAATAATAATCTATTATTAATTTTTTTCTTCGCTTTTATGCATTTTTTTTTATGTATTCAGGAAACTCTGAAGAAGATTTTATAAATTAATTCATATTTAATCAAACGTATTTACTAAAAATTTAAAAATTAAAAAGTGTGTCATTGCACAAGCAAGCTAGCTATATATAATGTAAGAAAAGTCCTCATCAGCAACTGAAAAGTTCTCATCAGAAACTAAAAAGTTTTCAGCTTTAAAAGAGTTTGAAGTTTTAAAATAATAATTACATTGTAAAGTATATTTTTTACTTTATTTTAACAAAAGAAGAAAAAAAGAAAAGCATAAAAGATGAATGAATCAGACAGGTTTACACTTCCAATGTTGATTGAAAAATTACATGAGTTATTTGAATTAGATAAAGTTAATGTTGATGAAGTGCAGAGTGTCATGGAGAATTTCCAGTCAAATATTGTAGAGTGGAAAAAATACGCTCATTTTGATGACTACAGGTATAGTGATTATGTTGTATGAGTACATAGAATATGATGTGTGTTTATATATATATATATATATATATATATATATATATATATATATATATATATATATATATATATATATATATATATATATATATATATAGACACATATACAGACACACAAATTTAGTTTGTGTCTATACTGAAATTGGCATCAAGCTAAATGCAGTATTTGTCTAAAATTCAATAAAATTCTTATTCTCAACTCAGTTTTGATCAGTTTCCTTTGGAAGAAATTACCCACTCAGGCATAAATCTACTTTAAACATTAGGGGGTCCACTAAAAAGGTAAGAAAAATTGTGACCCCTATTGTTATTATTGGTCACAAGGGTGTTTCCCATTTTTTTAATTTTAATAGTTATAAAATAAATTATGATTATCTTAAAAATTAAATTAATGTGAACACTTTGAATCTATTACTAAAAATTTTGCTATATGAAATATAACACTGATCTTAAATAATGGAGTGATCCAAAGCTATACAGCAAAGTAAAATGTACAGGTCTAGACTGCCCAACTGGGTGTATACATCAGAGTTAGGAGATTAATCTTTTTTAGCCTGTAGGTAGCAAACTTCAAAAAATCTTTGTATTGAACTAAAATAAAATACTGTGTTACAACACAACATTTTTTAGTTTAATGTTTCATATTCAATCTTATGTTTGTTATTATAAAATTTTTTATTTTTAGGTATACAAGGAATTTGGTTGATGCTGGAAATGGCAAATTTAATTTAATATTACTTTGTTGGGGTGAAGGACATGGAAGGTATAGAGTTTAAACTATAGGCTATCAAAGTGAAAAATTACTAACTTTACTCTAAACTAGCCTAATTAGTTTTTATTCTCTTTTTACTCACATGTTCATACATTTACAATAATAAACTCCATTTCTCAGCTTGTGTAGCTTCACTATTCTGTATATCAAAATTTTAATTACTGTCAACTGGGGTAATATTGATCGCTATTTGTAATTTTGTTTTCTAAAATCTATTTTCTTTTGTCATTGTGTTTTGTTCTTTTAACAAATTATTGCTTAATATGTTTTTTTAATCTTTTGACTGCAAGTGAACCAGAAAAGAATTTACAGGGAAACAAAATCACAAATAATGGCCAAAATTACCTCAGTTGACAATGGCTTTTTCTGCCTTTTGTTATTTATTTAATTTCTACTTACTTGTTCTTATCATTATTCTGCATAATTTACTTATTTGAAATTGTGAGTTTTTAAAAGAGAGGAAAAGAATATTTTTCAGAAATAACTTTTTTCCATTTTTCATTTACCAGAAAGTGAATTATTTTGCTTTATAATGAAATTGAGATAATATAATTGCAATAATAATTTCTGAAAATTTGTAATAAGTAAACCAAAATTTCAGATCAACTAAAAATCAGCAATTTTTACAGTAATTTAACAGATAAAATGTTTGTTCTTCAGCAGTATTCATGATCATGCAAACTCTCATTGCTGGATGAAAGTTATGGATGGAAAACTTACTGAAAAACTCTATGAATGGCCAGATGAAGAAATTTGCACTACCAATCTAGATCATGTCAAAATGATACCAAGTAGGGTCAGAGAATATACAAAAAACCAAGTCGCCTACATTCATGGTATGATGTTATCTTTTTAATACCAGAAAATACTGTGAAGTAAAGAATTTAAATTAGAACAATTAAAAGAAAATTTTATTTTTTATAAATATTTCTTACATTTTTTGTTAAAATCATCAGTTACCTGGTAACTAATTCATCTGGGCATAATTTTGATTAAAAAAATTTTGCTGACTTATCTTCAGAGGATTTGCTATTATGCTCTGGTAAATTAGTTACCAGGCTTTTTGTCTAGTTTAATTATTTTATGATATTTTTGAAGATACAATTGGATTACATCGAATTGAAAATAACAGTCATACTCAACAAGCTGTGTCCCTTCATTTGTATTCCCCTCCATTTAATATGTGTCATTCTTTTGATGAGAGAACTGGCAAAAAGATGACTTGTGAAGTTATGTTTTGGAGCCAAAACGGCATCAGAACCCCTATTGTAAGTTTAATAAGTAAAAGTAATGATTTATAAAAAAGTTGCTTTCGACTTGAAAATGCTCTTATTATTATGCCCATAAAACCATGTGATATGTTACGAGTTTTATTCATGGTATATATAGTTTTCTTAATACACCTACAGTTTTTTACCAAATTACTTTTAAAATTGTAATGAAACAATTTTTTTCTTTAAATTTCTATTTTTGGATGTTCGTTAGTTTACTTAGAAATACTTTTATGTCTTAAAGGGCAAAACAATTCCGTGTATTATACCGACTGCAGTGGAACAAACTTAAACTCAGCAATGGTTTGCTATAGTAAATTTGCTGTTATCAGCTAACAAATCATCGAAATGAAGATGTGTTTGATCCACTTAAGTTTTCTTATTTTTTGTGGGCTTTTTTTGTTCACTCAGTTAGTTCTTTTATTTAGAAATTAATTCTATTTATCTTTTATACTTCTGTTGAAGAACTAGCACATCTATTTATTTATATTTTGTAGGCTCAGATTGCATATACATATTGCTTCTTGTTATTTATTTTTTATTTGATCCTGGAGTATGTTATATTGTTCCCTTTTCAAAATGTTTCTACTCTTAAACTGCGTTATTATCATAAGTTTTTTTGAAAGAAAGTTCGCCATGTATTATTTACACTTTTTAAAATATTGTAGATATGTTTTCTGAATTTTCAAAATGTTACCAATAGCGGAGTCAAGACTTACAAAAAAAAAAAACTCAATCGAAAATTCGAAAATTGTAATGATATGCATAAACTATCACCCCAACAGTTTTTTTTATCTTTTTATTTACAAGTTGAGTTTATTTGAGCAGCTTTAACTTTAAACCATATAATTTTTAAAGTCAACAATTTTCGTACAACTTTTATCTGAATCATGCTTCTGATAAAACAACTTATGGTCTTAAATAGGTTTGTTACCTTTATATTACAGTGCGAATCATAGGCTGATATTTTCTGGATGAACGGATGGATTTAAATACCAATAGAAAAATCTCTATACAGTGGATAACAATAGAACAGGTCTTTTCTTCGTTCACTAACTAAATCCCATTCTTCTCCAGAAAATTGCTTTGCGTCCCGCGTATCGGACAATTGATGCAGAATAAGAGTTTTTGAAATCAAAACGTAATTTTCCTAAACCGAAAAAATGTACTGAGTATTATATGCTGCCGTTCGTCTCTGTCTTTCTCCGTTTGTTTGGTGTGAAATCCACTTAAAAAGGGAAATATTGATAAAGTACTTTGCTACGATATGTGACGTTTTATTACTTAAAACTCATACCTAAAATTCATAATTTTTAAACACAACAAATTTTAAAAGCATGAAACTTTTTGAAGTATTTTATCAATTTTCTTATCCGCATTTTTTTCTCTAAGAGGTTAAATAAGATATGAAAGCTTATTCGTTAATGCATTTTTTATGGACAATAATTGATGACCAAAATATGGATGATAATGGAAGACTAAAACGTCCTTGCAAAAATGAACTCACGCACGTTTGAATTACAGGAGAACGTCTTAAATCCACTATCAATAACAAGGGGTTTTAGATAAACAGACACAAGGAATCATTCTAAGCTGTAAGACAAATTACCGAAAGAAACTTATGCGTTTTATTCAAACAATAAAAAATTCCTTCAGAAATCGTATTGTTGAGCATACAGTGACAATTTTATGATAAATAAATAGCTCTTTTGAATGTGACTCTGTTGTAAAGGAATGCTCCCAATCTTGATACTTAAACAATAATCCCAAAATGATTATTGAAAAAATGTCGATTGAAATTTTGAGTAAAGAACAATCAAAACTCTTTTTAAAGGCCTGATATAGGATTTTATTTTTCAAGTCCTGATATTAGATTTTATTTTGCCAACAAAAAAGCCTCCATACCCTATTTAATGCTGCATCTCTAAAAAGCAATGCTAACTGGTTGTAGATAATATTGTCGTAAATAAAGATTGGCACATAAAGATACTTCATTATTTTGGCAAGTAAACGATAATCTATACTCAATTATATAAAAAAGTCCAAGTTCTATTGTTTAAATCTTACTCCAATTTGGATAAATATTTTGGAGTAAGATTCAAAACTGAATCTTCGTTGGAATTTAAAGAACTTTAAAGTAAAGAGTCAATAAAATGCCAATATGAACTACGTACTTAAAAAGGGATTTATTTTGATGAAACCCACTGATCTCAAAATAATGATTAGATAGCATACCTATTGTTTTGCATGAACAAATTTAAAGTCAAAAATGTTGTAATTTAGACCAACCATGATGGCGGCGATCAAATATTGTATGATCCATTTTAAATATGGCTTTAAAAAAATTGATAAATGATCGCAGGGAAAGATTTAAACGATCAATTGTTCCAAGGAAAATAAGCTGAAAAAAAAACCGTTTATTTGAACGCTGGATATCAAAACAGTTAGCTTAGTAGATACTTGTTAAGTGCAAAATTTACGTTTTTTAATTTTTTTCATTAAAAAAAAAAAGAAATATCTTTTATATGTAATTAATGCACCTTTTAGTTCTTAATTATCCAATGCTTTGTGCTAGAAGATTGATAACACAGCTGTTACTACCGATTTTTAGAGATTTTTTGTTCTTGATTTTTGTAGCTAGATAAAACAGAAATGTACGCTACATAATCAACTAAATGCTATGAGCACGCTCGACTGAGAAGCTCGTTCTAGGGTTTTATTTATAATTTTATTTACAACTATATCATATTTAAGCCTAATACTGTTAACTTCATTTAAAATCACAAAAAACGACGTCAATTCTAGTAATACGCTTCAATAGAAAAATTGTAAAATTAAGTATGCTACAATTTTTATATATATATACTTAGATTTATTAAATAAATATAATATTTTGATCTCATTTCTTATATATCTTAAACTCTATTGTATGTGAAAAACATTACTTATGAGCTATTATTACAGTTGAGTATTTAATTCTACTAAACTTGAGCTACTTAATTCAAATTTGTTTTTGTTTGTCTAAAAATTTGTTGTTTTCGGACAAATATTGGTTGCTGAACAAAAAAGTTATAAATTATGTTTATGCCATACTTAGCTCAGATTATCTTGAAATGAAACAAAAAAAGATAATATAAAAAAGTTCTGAAAGGAACCTCTGAGTTGTGTAAACCCACCGAACTCAGCTGATTGTTCATACAACATTTTTAAATAAATAGTGTCTATCTACAAAAAACTATTGATATAAAATAGTTGATCATAGTCAAATAAACAAATAATTAAGCCCTCGAAATTTAGAAGAGATGAAGTTATTCACTAGTAACCAATTAAAGAAGATCAAATATGACGTTCGGGTATAACGATCAGTTACCTAAATAGTCGAATGAAAATCTTTTCTTATAAATAAATGGGGGACTGCTTTTTTTTTTTTTTCCTGCTATTAATTGAAGAAAAAAAAAATTAATTCCATAATTTTTCACACAGTTTGCCAATTTTGACTCCTACCCTTAAATTGAGGACCGATAAAATGGCATATAGTCCTGAATACTATAGACCCTCAGGGATCATATTATGAAAAAATGAAAATCTGCATGAAATAAGATGTGACATAGGAATTCACCCAAATATTTTTTAGAAATTTTTTTCCTCAGAAACACCATGTAAAAAATTTTTGGGCTCTGAAAAGTCGAAATTTTTAAGTGGAGGTTGAATATCGGTTGTGTTAAATTATTAATGAATAATTCGGTTTTGGTTTTTAGCTAAGGCTAAAAAAAACAAATTTATAGTTATCCATATTATACATTTTTGAATATCCGAATTAAGATCTCATTTTGTTTACACTAGCTCGAAAATAAGAGCACTTGAAAGTTGGTTCAGATCAACAATGGTCAACAGGATCACTGGTCAACAGGATCACTGGTCAACAGGAACTAGTTTTAACAAATAAACTTGCCAGACTGAGAGCTTTTTATTTCCAAGTGAAAGAGCTGTTAAAAAGCAAAATTTCCGATAAGCATTTACTTCCACTAAAAAAATGAGTTAAAGAAAAAAAAGAGCATGTGAAAATATTAAAATGAGGCACAAAAACGATGTTTGGATCATTTCTTTGCATTTATCTATCCTTTATTATACCCTTTATTTATTTATCCTTAATTAATGAATAAAAAATGTAAAGTGAAGGCGATGTTCTATGCTGTTCAACGTTAAGCTGCAGCTAATCAACTGATTTAATTTCCGTAATATTCATTTAATTAACCACATCAATTAAATTGAATATGTTGAGTGAGTTGATTAAATATTAAACTTTAATCAAATTATCCGACGCTGATAGGCTAATTCATATTATTCAGTTGATTAAAAAAGGAATGGTATTCATAATATCCGTGCAATAATCTATACCAAATAGTACTCAAAAAATCCATTTTTATCGGACCAACTGAGGCGATTGTTCGATTGTTTTACGCTTACTTTATATCTTAAAAAACCACCAAGCAGTGAGATTCTAGAATGACGGAAGTTAAATTTTAAATTTTTAGTAACTTTTCAAAGCTGCCAGTTTTTTTTATACAACTATATCTGTAAGTGTTATTGTAATTATTACTGCAAATGTATTATCTGTAATAGCATATACTTCAAGCAAAAGAACTCTATCGTGCATTACAAATAGATCGGAAAAAAGAAGGTAAACTCGTGGAGCCTTAATGAGACTCATATCCTTTACATCACAAATCCAACTCCGAAGAATTATTCCTAACATATTTATTACTTTACTTGTCTTCCTAATCGTACTTTGTGTTGATTTAATCACAAACTTATAATTATGAATGGCAATCTATACTTTCCTTCGCACAGATTTCTCCGGAAAACATGGTATCGTCGTTTTATGATAAACTTCAGTGGGGGTTTCTTTAATAACATCTCTTGACCTTGAATTATTACATAGTTCTAAAAGAAAATGATATTTTCCTAACATGTGTTTCATCTGACATTATTTTGAAAAATCTATATTTTATAGTTAATGTAGATTGTAAAGCTGCCAAGTTTTTCGTAAAAATATATATTTAAAATTGTTAAACAATTTATTAAACAGTTTTATGCTCAGTTGTTTATTGTACACATTTTAAAGTACATAAATAAATTACAGGTAAATAAAAATCAATTACAATTTTAAAATAAATGAAAATAAGTACTAGTATTCAAAAAAGTATACATAGAGGTGGAATCAACTAAGCTGTGCTAGTGTAGCTTCGCCAAAAAATAATTTTCAAGCTAAAGTTATTCTCTTCCATCATCATTTTCCTAAAAAAATACTCTTAAACATGATTTTGCTAAACACTTAAACAAGCGCTTGATATATTTTTTTATTTTATAGCGGGTAACGTTTTAAGACATGTAGACTTATTCGTGAAAAGTTAGAACTGTTTTCCAACTTTTATTCAAAAAAGTAATTTTAAATCGATATTCTTTTCTCTTTTAAAGTTACAAAATTTCTCGTTTATGATGTCATTATCTTGGCAAAATAGGCCTGTTAACAAAGTACGCCTGGTTGTAAGTAATAAAGAAGATTATTTTGAAGAACAAGTGTTAATATATGAACTGAATGGTGTCTAGATTTGAGTTACGCAATTGTAAATGTTTTTTAATAAGTGGAAAATTTGATTAGGATTTTAATGCGGAAATTTAATGTTTTTTTAAATAGCGAAAAATTTAAATTCGAATTTTAATGGAAATTTAGTGTTTTAATTTTCAAAATCCTAACTCTTTTTGTTTAAGATTTAAAAAAAAAAATTTTAACCAAGAAAACTTTGTTTAAAAAGATTGTTTTTAATTGAGCTGAAAAGGAAAATTTTTGCCCATACGGAATCATTTTCATCCGGAACCATTTTAAAACATTTTAAAAATCTAACCTAATCGCACTCAAAAAATAGTTACGTCGTTAACCTCCAGGCGCTTGTAAAGGTAATAATTAAAATGCAGCGCTCAAAAAAAGGGTCGCATTGGCCAATATGAGATTTGATTACTCTTGCCTAAGTTTGAAAAAATAAATCTGAGGGTTTTTTAAGTAATCCCTAACGAAATTGACCTTCTAAATCCGAATATGTCAATTATTTTGCTCAACAAGTCAGGTTTTTGAAATACACTACACTTATTATTTTTAGAAAAATATCATTTTTCAAGAAATCTGTTCATTTTCAGCAAAGTTTCATCTAATACATTGTAATTATTTGTAAACTGGAATAAAATAAAATTATGACTCAAAGTTGAACTCTTTTTTTTTAACATAAAACTTACAAACAACTTATGAACCTACTCAAGACTATATAAAATCTTTTTCCCATAGAAAGAATTCCCAATGATTTCCGCTTGTGAAGCGGAACAATAGTTAGCTAACATGTTATGTCCCTGGTCTACATCATTTTTATGTTTTGGTGAAATCTTTCCTCTCGTTCCTTGCTATAATTTCCATAGTTATTTTCAAAATATGACTGGAGATAATGAATTTTTATTGAGATACGAGTTCACAGTTTTTCGAAGCTTTTAATAAGCTCATTTACTAGTGAGACATGGGATGTCATGCATCTTGTTTAATGACTTACATTTTGATGCAAAATTTTTGTCCTTTAGCAGAGTTCTAATATAAAGTCCGTCAAATTTACCAGTATGCAGCTTTGCATAACTGATTTTTGAGAATTTTTGCAGTAGATACTTAAAATCTTAGCCTTCTTTATTCAGTGCTTTTCAAATATTCTTAATCAGGCCAAGTTTTATATTGAGAGGTTGTAGTAATACATTTTTTGGAGGGACTAAAAGTTCATCTACCACCTGTAGTTGCTAATTTTGAATGCTCCTCGAGATGGCCAGTCTTTCTGCTAGTAGTGAAGACGAGCAGTCCGACTATCTCATAGGCACAAGAAGTAAGGATATATTGTGTAGCCCCTTGCATTCCAAGTAAAATGCACACAACCTGAAGTAAAGGGTTTTTCCAAAAATACGTTAAATTTAGTAAGTTAAAATGTGAAACTGTCTATATGCTTGCACATTGACTTAACATAGTTTCTAAGAATTTTTATTTTTTAGTATAGACAATTTTGACCATGTTTGTTAGGTGAAAGGGGAAACTAAAATGTGTCATATCCTTCTAGATTAGGTATTTGGAAAAATCATTACTTGAAATATATGGCAATTTGAATATAGTGTGCAACATGCCGACAAACTGTGGCAAAAGGAATACTATTTCATTTCTGAAAAATTACCCAGGGGACGACAAAAATATTTTCAAAGGAAAGTTTTGTAATGGCAAGAAAAAAATTGTAAAATGTGTTTTATCTTGAGGTCACAACATACCAGCCAGTTGTGGTTGGTGTATTTTATTGCATTCCCCAATACTTTCATATTCTTGTAGTTATCTATTAACTGAGCTGAATGATCAATAGGTACAGAAGCCATTTTAATATGTAAGTATACTACCTTTAGGCTTCTGCTAGAAGAATCATCTCGAGGAAGCAGTGTTCTCCTGGACACAACGGACAATGTCAGCGCGACTAGAGAAACCAAAAGCGATGCAAAGCAACTCTCTAGTGGAATGTTAACATACGATTTTCTAAGGTTGCTAGGATTTTGGAACCAGATCTTAATTTTTATTAACCGTGTTCAAAAGAGATTCCAATATCTTAAAAGGGATTTTCATGATTCAGCTTTGAATTAATAGCTTTTCAAAATGTTTTCATTATGAAAGAGAAGTGTTAGTGACTCAAAGAAAGAAGGAATTCGAATTTATAATAAATGGGACATTGAACTTGAAAAACGTCAAAGAAGAAAGAAAAGATGGCGAAACATCAAGAGATGATCAGGTTGATCAGCTGAAGAAATGGAAAGAGTTATAAAAGGGACTGTTAATCTTTCAATGAATTAAAAAGTTGAAGCGTTCACTGACAAAAAATCGAAGAAAAATTTGGATTTCTTAAACAATATGAAAGGGTTCTGTTTAAAACCTGAAACAAACTATTTAAAAGAGTGGTGTGAAAAATTTGGAGAAACAAAAAGAGTTGGATGAGCAAGAATTTTATAAAAAAATTTTGGATTTTAAAACGCTACTAACAAGTCGCACTGAAAAAATATCACCCCTCGAACTATTACTTAACTTTATAATTCAGTTTGGAAATGAAAAGGTTTTTCTAAATATGCGTATAGTATTGCAAGTATTACTGACACTCATTATTTCTATAACCAGTTGCAAAAGATTATTTAGCAAATTAAAATTGGTATTTTCATATTTGAGAGCCTCGATAAGCCAAAGATGATCACATGAGCTTTACTGAGCATAAAACGAGAACCTGACTTTTATAATATAATTAAACAGTTTGTATCTGGTGAAGAAAGATAAACAGAATCGGTGGGTCTTTTTCACCCAATTAAAAAATAGTATTATAAAAAATAAAACATAACCAATGTCAAAGAGGGGTGCAATACGGTTTCTAATACACACGTCATTTACCCTTGGTATGCCTCTAGAGTTAAATGCAGTTTACCCAACGCAAATCTTGGAAAAAAACCATCATTAGACAATGAATCTTATGTCAACTTTTGAGAAATTACCCTTACCTATTAAGATAAATGTAAAAACATATTCTGCTTTTGAAACCAATTTGTGACCTGAAAGATATACAATATCAGCTTATATGAAACTGTTCTCCTATGTAGAATGCGGATATATATCACCTCAGCCTTAAGACAATAGTAAAAGATAACTCAGCATATTATTGAAATGGTTATTAAATGACAAAGTATTGACTGATCAAAGCATGATTTTCAGAATAAATGGAA